>NC_085140.1:238613474-238695494 GCF_024139115.2 Armigeres subalbatus | reverse complement strand
TAGTTACGTATTGCTTCAGTGATATCTCCTGCAACATCTATTCGATGGGCCGGTAAGTATTGATGTTTAATATTTTGTTTTGATGAATGTCAAATGTTTGACATTCAGTCATAAATTCGAGCTTTTCTAGACTATTTTGTAGTTTATCCTGTTCACGCTTTGGTATTTGTATTGCTAAATTTAAAAATTCCTAACACGTTTCAAGTATCCAACTTTCCAAAAAAGTGATACAAAATGTACTACAGGCGGTGGTACATATTTATCATGTTCATCGTGTAATGAAAACAATAAAGTTTTTGCAAATATAAACCAAATATAAATTGTATTTTAAAGTAGATCAAACGGCACAACATATATAACATTCATGCTAGTTGCTTTATTTCCCTTTCCTTTGTATTATTGGAACGTTGAATTTATTATTAATACATAGTAATCAATTGGTGACTAGCGTGACTGGTGACTGGAGTTGATTGATTTGGGAAAATTCCCAGTTTATTTGATCACAACGTAGAAGGGGGTTCGTCCCTTAAATGGCGTTGAAGTTATTTGCATGTTTGCATGATTGCATGTTCATAGAAGTTAATGTTGAAATACTAAGTTATTACGATATCTAAAAGCAATGAGTATTTTTAAAACAAAAAAGCCCTCTTAGGTGAAACGGTAGGACGGAATAATGAAAAATGTATGTTCAGTAGCATATAAAATACAGCATATGGAGACGCATGGTACATTTGTGCAATGATTCATCTTGGGACATAACTTTTTATGCAAATTTTATCACATCTGTTTAATTAAATAAATTTACAAGTGTGCATTTGTTCACCAACTTGTATAACGGAAAACCTGAACCTAATCACATGTTAAAAAGTACGTGTTTTTAGTTAACATGTCGAATATTTTGATCAAGAAGTCACGAGAATCATGATTTCAAATAGGAGGTTTCCGGGCGACTTACAAGTGATTCTCAAAATTCTCTCAATGTCTTATCCACTTTATCTAGATTTTTATAGTTTTCTTAAAGATTCGTAGTGCGGATGCTGTCAAATAAAATGTAGAAAATTATTATTTACCAACTTCAGTGTGGGTAAAATTTATAGATTCGCAAGTACTTCATAACGAAAATCAAGCCCTTAGGACTCTTGCAGTTCAAATTAGTTCAGGGCAACTATTCTAAGTTCTCGATCTTCTTCTGGAGTTCAGATCAATTAATCTTCCAGGCCAAATACTCTTGGTATCAAACGGAAAACCAACCCAGCATAGTCATATAAATCTCTAGAGCCCTTGTCTACTATTTACAATTCATTCGGGCACTACCGAGAAAACTCCGAAGAATTTTCCAAGAGGTTTCTGAACAGTTCGCCGCTGAAATTCCAAAGAACGTCCTGAGATAATTTCACAGAATTTTCCAAAGATTGTTTTCAAAACCTTTTATAAAACCAGGAATGTTTAAACGTATGTATCACAAATTTTCTGACAAACAATACAAAAATGTTGACAAACTATGCATAACTATTCAAGTTTTTATTTGGGTATTTTTTACCGTCATCGAATTTCCATGAACATGAAAGTTGCTGTGCCGTTGAATATTGATCTACAGAGAAAGCGTAGCTTGATATAATCTTCAATTTGTGTTTGTCAATGACATTTGATATTCTTTTGGGACTTCATTAATTGCAAATTCACAATTCACAAGAATACGTGACAGCAGATTATTATCCGATCTGAATAATTTTCAATACAAAACAATGGGAAAGTATCGTAATGCAACTTGTTGCAATAAATCGGTTAAGTACAAATACCCGTAGAATGATTATGTTTTATGTAGGGATTGAGACGGATATGACCAAATATATAGACTGAATAAGAGGGCATATACATTAGTTCTTCCCGGAATTCCGGGTGATTCAAGAATTCCTGCGAAAGTTTCTCCGGAATTCTGGAAGCTTTTTCGAATTCTGGGAAGTTCCTCTCGGAAATCCTGCGGAAGTTCCTCTCGGAATTCTTGCAGAAGTTCCTCTCGCAATTCGTGCGGAAGTTCCTTTCGGAATTCCTGCGGGAATTCCTCCCAGAATTCCTGCGAAAATTCTTTCCGTAATTCCTGCGAAAGTTCTTCAAGGAATTCCTCCGGAAGTTCTTCCATGAACTCCTCCGGAAGTTCCTCCAGGAATTTTTCCGGAAGTTCTTCCAGGAATTTTTCCGGAAGTTCTTCCAGGAATTTTTCCGGAAGTTCCTCCGGAGGTTCCTCCAGGAATTCCTCCGGAAGTTCCTCCAGGAATTCCTCCGGAAGTTCCTCCAGGAATTCCTCCGAAAGTTCCTCCAGGAATTGCTCCGGAAGTTCCTCCAGGAATTCCTCCGGAAGTTCCTCCAGGAATTCCTCTGGAAGTTCCTCCGGGAATTCCTCCGGAAGTTCCTCCAGGAATTCCTCCGGAAGTTCCTCCAGGAATTCCTCCGGAAGTTCCTCCAGAATTCCTCCGGAAGTTCCTCCAGGAATTTCTCCGGAAGTTCCTCCAGGAATTCCTCCGGAAGTTCCTCCAGGAATTCCTCCGGAAGTTCCTCCAGGAATTCCTCCGGAAGTTCCTCCAGGAATTCCTCCGGAAGTTCCTCCAGGAATTCCTCCGGTAGTTCCTCCAGGAATTCCTCCGGAAGTTCCTCCAGGAATTCCTCCGGAAGTTCCTCCAGGAATTCCTCCGGAAGTTCCTCCAGGAATTCCTTCGGAAGTTCCTCCAGGAATTCCTCCGGAAGTTCCTCCAGGAATTCCTCCGAAAGTTCCTCCAGGAATTCCTCCGGAAGTTCCTCCAGGAATTCCTCCGGAAGTTCCTCCAGGAATTCCTCCGGAAGTTCCTCCAGGAATTCCTCCGGAAGTTCCTCCAGGAATTCCTCCGGAAGTTCCTCCAGGAATTCCTCCGGAAGTTCCTCCAGGAATTCCTCCAGGAATTCCTCCGGAAGTTCCTCCAGGAATTCCTCCGGAAGCTTCTCCAGGAATTCCTTCGGAAGTTCCTCCAGGAATTCCTCCCTAAGTTCCTCCAGGAATTTCTCCCTAAGTTCCTCCAGGAATTCCTCCGGAAGTTCCTCCAGGAATTCCTCCGGAAGTTCCTCCAGGAATTCCTCCGGAAGTTCCTCCAGGAATTCCTCCGGAAGTTCCTCCAGGAATTCCTCCGGAAGTTCCTCCAGGAATTCCTCCGAAGTTCCTCCAGGAATTCCTCCGGAAGTTCCTCCAGGAATTCCTCAGGAAGTTCCTCCTGGAGTTCCTTCGGAAGTTCTTTCAGCAATTCCTCCGGAAAATACTCCAGGAATTCCTCCGAAAGTTTCTCCAGTAATTCCTGCGGAAGTTCCTCCAGGAATTCCTTTCAAATTTTCTCCAGGAATTCCTCCGGAAGTTCCTCCAGGATTTCCTCCGGAAGTTCCTCCAGGATTTCCTCCGGAAGTTCCTCCAGGATTTGCTCTGGAAGTTCCTCCAGGATTTCCTCCGGAAGTTCCTCCAGGATTTCCTCTGGAAGATCCTCCAGGAATCCGTCAAGGAATTCCTCCGGAAGTTCCTCCAGGAATTCCTCCGGAAGTTCCTCCAGGAATTCCTCCGGAAGTTCCTCCAGGAATTCCTCCGGAGGTTCCTCCAGGAATTCCTCCGGAGGATCCTCCAGGAATTCCTCCGGAGGTTCCTCCAGGAATTCCTCCGGAGGTTCTTCCAGGAATTCCTCCGGAGGTTCCTCCAAGAATTCCTCTGGAGGTTACTCCAGGAATTCCTCCGGAAGTTCCTTCACGAATTCCTCCGAGAGTTCCTCCAGGAATTCCCCCGGAAGTTCCTCCAGGAATTCCTCCGGAGGTTCCTCCAGGAATTCCTCCGGAGGTTCCTCCAGGAATTCCTCCGGAAGTTCCTCTAGGAATTCCTCCGGAAGTTCCTCCAGGAATTCCTCCGGAAGTTCCTCCAGGAATTCCTCCGGAAGTTCCTTCAAGAATTCCTCCGGAAGTTCCTCCAGGAATTCATCCGGAAGTTCCTCCAGGAATTCCTCTGGAAGTTCCTCCAGGAATTCCTCTGGAAGTTCCTCCAGGAATTCCTCCGGAAGTTCCTCCAGGAATTCCTCCGGAAGTTCCTCCAGGAATTCCTCCGGAAGTTCCTCCAGGAATTCCTCCGGAAGTTCCTCCAGGAATTCCTCCGATAGTTCATCCAGGAATTCCTCCGGAAGTTCCTCCAGGAATTCCTCAGGAAGTTCCTCCAGGAATTCCTCCGGAAGTTCCTCCAGGAATTCCTCCGGAAGTTCCTCCAGGAATTCCACCGGAAGTTCCTCCAGGAATTCCACCGGAAGTTCCTCCAGGAATTCCTCCGGAAGTTCCTCCAGGAATTCCTCCGGAAGTTCCTCCAGGAATTCCTCCGGTAGTTCCTCTATGAATTCCTCCGGAAGTTCCTCTATGAATTCCTCCGGAAGTTCCTCCAGGAATTCCTCCGGAAGTACGTTGTGATCAGTGGCGCTCCTGAAATTACAAGCTCGGACGCAAAAAAGTGAAGGAAAAGAAAAAAATTTGAATCGCAAGTGCTTGTTTTGTTTGAAATCAAAAGTGCACGGAAAAAGCAAAATTATAAAAGTGTTCGTTTGTGACATTTGTGACACTGAAAAATATTTGCAAAAATAGAATGTGTGACACTAAAAATTTATTTTTTGTGATATAAATGTAAATTACTTATTCGAGATGCACAGATAAATTGATTGTATATAGACATTACTTGTATACTGCATAGAGAATATTTATGTGTGCGCTTATATATTTGGTTGATTGCATCTATAGATTTCACGTGTAACAAACAAAATGAAAATTATGAGAAGTGTAGACTAGACAATTATTTTCCGACAGGTAATCTATGATAGGGTAAACAGTAGAGTGTCAATGGAATGTAATGCAATGTGTCAATGCAATTTAACCATCGAACGGGTAGTGTCCCTATGCAAAATTTCAGCTTAATCGGACTTCGTTAAGTGTTTGACCAAAGTTTGAAACACAAAAATTTCCCAAGGAGAGGGGGGGGGGGCGTAGTACAGGAAAAATCCGACACCAATATTTTTTTATGCCAGATGCCTTAGAAATGCATGAAACGTCGAGATCTGGTGTTATCTAAAAAAAATGTTTTGAAAAAATTGACTTTTTGGGACTTAAAAAATTTTTGGAACTTAGAAAATTTTTCGAAATCAAAAAAATGTTGATGCCGAATGTCTCAAAAATGCATGAAACTTTAGGATCTGGTGTCAGCTCAAAAAAAAAAATTTTTTTTTGGAAAAATTGACTTTTTGGGACTTGGACATTTTTTGGGACTTTTTTGATACTAAATGTTTTACAAATGCATGAAACGTCGAGTCTACACCAGATCTCGATGTTTCATGCATTTTTAACACATTTGGCATACAAAAAATCGATTTCGAAAAAGTCCCAAAAAGTCAATTTTTTTCGCTTTGGTCAAACACTTAACGAAGCCCGATTGAGCTGAAATTTTGCATAGGGACTTTTTTCGAGGAGATAAAACGTTTGAGCACTACCCGTTTTTGAAATTCGAAAATTCTAATTTCATTGGCACCCTAGTAAACAGTCATTCCCCCGTGGGTCTATATTTGATGAAGTAAACAATCATTTCCCCGAGTGGATATCCATGATAGGGTAAACAATCATTCTCCCGAGAGCGTATCCTTATATGAACATAGCATAAAGTTGCATAGAATGTTGTTGATGATTTTTTTTTCTGATTTTGATCCAAGATTAATGTTCTGGAGCCTGGTGAGATCTTTTCATGACTGCATCCCGAGATCAGTGGTTGACTTGTACTAGCTTTTAGTTTTGTGATGTATTTCGCGGGAAGTAGTAGTACTTCCGAGCTGCAGCGGATGCAGCCGTCTCCTCCGGAAACGATATTTTAGTTTAATTTCAATTATTGCCATAACTTTTTGAGCCCATAGTCCGATCTGGCCCATCTCTATATATAAAACTTGGTTGGCCTTTCTTTTGAGGAATTATAACTCACGAACGGGCTGACTAATTTGTACGGTTTTCTTACTAATCGATTTGTCTTGGGATCCGCAGTGTTTATATATGTAAGGTACACTGGGTGAAGTGGAAAAAGGGGATAAGTGTAAAGATCGACTCAAAAAAATGGAACTGAACTCGAACTGAAGTCGATTTAGATTGCGATGCTGCAATCAACTAAACGATTGACAGTTTGATCAAGATAAAACAGCAAACCGAGCAAAAATGGACAGGACATAAAAGCTGTACCTATTTCTTTTCTTTTATAACCGATTTGTTCGCAACATGTTGCATACGACGAAAAACTCTTTCCCATTGTTTTCCATCAAAATACGGCTAATTAAAATTAAAACAACTATTTAAAAAATGCACGAAGGTTTTCGTTTGGTTATTCATCAAAATGTTCTAATTGTCATAAATAATAATTGAATGCCGGTGTTTGATGACTTTGTATTCAGTGTGACATACATACATTACTATGCTCAACCTATACCAACTGGTCCGAGAATAAATTCACTGTCTCCGGAATGGTAATCCAAGAACGTCTTTGATCCCAGGGCAAACTGGAGACCCATGTTTATTAGAACTACACTCATGTTAATTAGAACTAATAATTTATGCCAAAACTGTTATTCTCGTGGTACAAATGTTGCTATGAGAATCATTTGGAACATCAGCAAATTCCAAAAATGCTCCAATTCTACCCCTTCCAAATCGCTGCCATGTTCGTTCGCCCATAGTGTCTTGCTGGTTTGACAGTGTCGGTTCGGCATCCCCCCTCATAAATGGTACAATGTCCCACATGGTAGCTGTCATAAATTAATTTCGCCCGACGAAAGAAAGGAACCGAGCGCGTGAAATCTGTCTCCAGGCACGCAAGTGAATTTCAGTAGCATTAATTTGAGGCCAAGATGAATGGACTATAAATTCGATGCTAGTGCCCTCATGCTCTATCATCATTTGATGGAGACTCGGCTGGTGCGGTGGTGGTGGAAGCTGACAGGGGTTACCGGGAAGCAGCATCCCGTGATGGCACTATATGGCACGGCTGCTCATCAATTCGATGTGTCTCTTCAGTCGACTGGATGTCGGTCGGTTGGCAGTGAGAAACAAATTGATATAATGAATACGACTACGAGTATAATTTATGGACCCCCGTACTTCGGCGATGGCGACCGGCGATTGTTCGCGCGTGTGTATGTGCGTTATCCCCATGGAGCAGCTCCCTGGCTACCATGCCCTCGAATGTCGCATTATTGCCATCTAATGTTTTATGGCTACATGCTTGGGCATGTCACAAGAACAATGACAGCTCAGCATGAATCAATTTGGGTAGAGAGCATGAAGTCGGAGGAAACTGGTCTAAAATGCACCGATATGTCAGTTCATAAGTTAGCTTAGAAATTAATTAATGGTGTATGCTTCTAGTAGCGAATGTCACAGGAGACTGCTTTCTTAGCCGAGTTCTCTTATTCTAACTAAAACTGACTATGGATTCGTTTACGCTTCGTCACCTCAAAGTTATAGAAAACAATGCTAATTTGCATTTTGAGGTAATAATCACTTTTAATGAAAAGACTCAAAGTCGACGAAGAGAACAATTTTTCAAAAAAATCAAATAGTCTTTATACCTAATAACAATATATATAACAATTTTAAAGCATTTTGATAATACTGGAAAGGCTTAGAAGGTGCAAATTGTTCCATAATCTCCATTTCAGTAAGAAAAAAAAATACTGGATCCTGCTTCAAAGTGCAAAATCAGTTGATTATCTTTTAACAATGCGGTCCTGTCTATTTTGTCATCTGGGGGACAATAAAATTCTTATGTACATGAAGTATTCGAGTTGTTATCTCAAACGTATAACCACATAATCCATTCATATTTAACATCAGTGTATTATTGGATCTCAATAATCAAACATTTTAATCGAAATATAATAACATTCTGATGCGTCCTTGTGCCAGTTTCCATGCTTCCTGATTTGCCACATTTGCGAGCCTGGCATTCCATCTGCGGTGGGGTTCGATCGATTAATTTGTTCCTGATGGAAAATGTGTGCACTATTCTGTGCAAATGTATCGATGGGCTTCCTTTGCCGGGACGATCATGTAACATATTTTCTATGCTTTAATAGCCACCAGAGCCTCAATCCTCCGTTTGCTTCAGCTCGGTCCAGGTTCGGGTCCGGGTCCGGATCCGGTGGTGGGCTGACCACGTTCCCTCGTTCCCACGTCGAACCGATTCGCATAATCCACTCTATTACGTAATAATGTTTACTCGGAAGCCGACGGATGGTGGGGACCGGCCGATGTGCGGTTAGATTTATGTGCTGTTGTCGGTAACCACTAAGTCTATTTGGAATCTATACAGCAGCAGCCGGACACCGACCGACTGGACCAACAACCAACAGGGCAGTCGGCATTTCATATCACATATCGTGTTGGTTGGTTGCGTTGTTGCTTCTCGGATACTGCTGAGAGCTTATCTTAAACGCAAAACCCACCGGACACCACACATATGCCCCGGTTTGCAATGATCTGTAGTGGGTGGCGGTGGTGGTGACTGGCTTCCAGTTCCGTAACGTAAGAGTTAGTAACATGGCCTGTCTGTATGTTCCTGGTAGAGGGGGCCGGAGCTAGAGAATCAAGGCTATGGACAGGTAATTTATAGATGGGTCTTGCGCCCAGTACTCGTCAGACTTCTTCGGAGAAAGTGTTTAGGGAAACAACCTTTTAAAATATTGAATATGTCTATTCTTGGTGCAAGCTTGCTGAAATACGTAAAATGCGAAGGAATACAAATGTCATTCATGTTTGCTTCCACTTTGGGTTATATTCACATTTTCGATCAATAATGAACTTTTACGAAGTTATCTAGAAAACTTTTTTTTATTCTTTTTGGTAAATTAGCTCCAACCTAGAATTCAATTTAAAATAATTTCAAGTGTTGAAAAACACAAATCTCAACAAAGAAAACCCAGATTAATCCACCTAGCCTTTCTCGTGTGTTATAAAAATAGTATTTTGGCCATAACTTCTGAGCCCATAGTCCGATATGGCTAATTTTCAATAGGAAACAATGGGACAGGATTTTGCCTCGATTGCAACTCGAGGAAATCGGTTAAAGATAAGTGCCTAAAAAATGAGTGACAATTTTTTATATTGATTTTTTTTTGTAAAAAATGGTATTTTGGCCATAACTTCCGATTTGGCCAATTTTCAATAGGAAACAATGGAACAGGATTCTCCGTCGAATGCAACTTGCAACCTCAATTCGTCGAACTGAGTCGATCGGTATAAGGTTCCCCGGGGCAAATGAAAATACGGGTAAGTGGGTACTATGGCTGCCAATTAATCGGTGAACGTTTTTAATGGTAACAATGTTCTAGAAAGATGAAGCAGAATTATCAACGAATTCGCCTGACACAAAAAAATGGAATCAAAACCATTTGCGGCACCATACTAATGGTATTGTTTAATCATGACTTTAAACTACCGGCAAAATCTATTACTTTTATTTTAATTCAACGAATTTCCAAAAAAATAGTCGTTTCTAAATTCATCATTGATGTGGAATGTGAATATTTTGAGCAATTAAATAATTGTGTGACATCGAAAACGATTTAAAAGTTTTGATTAAAGCCAAAATCTGAAATTTTCACTTGCCCTTAAGTTTTAACATGCATGGGGCAAGTGGGACATATTTGAAAAACATTTTCGATAGAGCCATTTCACCTGTTTTTAGATTGTTTTCTAGTGAAAAATAACTTCGACACTCATATATCATATGGATCTGAATCAAATGCAGTTGATATCGTTGGTTTCGTTGTTAAGAAGTGGTGTACAGTTGATTTACCAAATGTGTATTTTACTTTCTGGAAATTATTTTCCTCATGGAAAAGAGCAATGGTTATAGCTATGCTAAATTTTCCGTTTACAGTACAAACAATCTATTTATTCTACAATAGATCAACAGGTTTTTTCTTGGGTTTTGTTATTTTTAAACATCGCATCAGATTAACAGATTTTCAGATAAATAAATTGCCTAAGACATAAATTGGCCATTTCGTTCTATTACAAATTTACAACACTGCGCATCGCATGAATAAAAACGTTCCTTTTGAAGTTCTAATTTATGTAATAATTTGTGTTCTAAACAGAGAAACATCCATTCGAAAAGTGAACAAAGATTTGCTCATCTCTTCCATCTAACACATTTGGTAAGAAAGTAAGCTAATGGAAAGCCGGACAAAAGCTAATCAAACAGTAACCAGGCTGTTGTCTTGTTTTCATATTTGCTAACATTGTAATCACTTTCTCTTTGCCAAAACCACAAGTCTGACCAGCAATAAACCTCCATCTATGCTCGGAAATACTACGACTCAGAAATTACATGAACATTATATCTGCATTTCTTCAAATTAGTTTCGTCCGACAGTATAAAACAGAATAGCTCCCCACTTGCCCCGTTTGAAGGGGTAAGCGGATCCCACAGGTAAATTTATTTATGTCACTACCAATATTTTTGTAAATGAATAAATGGCTTACAACACGTCTACACTTCAACAACGGAAGCATATAATGATGTATCTGTGGTTAATGTCCTGAAATACCCTGTTTTCTAAGTATGCGTTAACGATTTTGCTGAACTAGCGTTTTTTTAGGTCCCACTTGCCCCGGGGTACCTTATAATACTATGGTTCTCTGGGCCTTCTATAAAAAGTATGTTTTTGGAGTGAACATACGAGAACATGAAGTATACGAGAAAGGCAAAAAGCAAACAAAAAAGATAACAACTTTTTTCTATAACAGCGATACCCATGAAAATCGTTACAGCTAAGGCATTCAAGCGGTCTTTGTTTACCCAAAAAAATTGGAAGCTGAATGAGCGCCTATTCAACCAAAAATACTCTTCTTCAGCAGAAAAAACTAACTTATTCAGCTTAAATTGTTGTATATTCCTCAATATTTATTTCAATCGATTCAGAAACTCTCTGCCAATTTACCAACTTCATTTAATCGCGGGTTACAATGGGTCTAGGGGGTGAGGATGGGTCACCGCTCTCACTGACAGATTAGAGGTCGGATAACAAAATCCTTCAGAAAGGTCTCTTATAATTTAGTTTTCATGCCCTCAGATACGTTAAATCTATTCTACAAGCATTCTAAGCTCTTCAAACAGTGACTCATTCTCACCCTCATTTGACCCATCACCCCCCACGACGGTAGTTATGATAAACTATTGAAAATTATAATTCTTATTAAACCAAGAAACATTATAATTCTTTATTAAGCCAAGAAACAGATTCACTTCCTGTTCAAGCTGTACAGCGAGGCAACGAAGATTATCTGCAACACCACAGCCGACTATCAGGATGTCGGCAAATACTTGTTGGCCGAAAAGTATGTGCTTTAATCGCACGATGTTCCCGAAACGAGGCCTCTGAAGATCGTGACCTTCCGGAATACACTTCGGAAGCAATCATCGATGAACTGCAAGTCAACAAGCTGCAGGCCATCAAGCGAGCCGATGGAAACAACCACCGGGATATGCTGTATTTGGAGGGCTCCGTCACAATAATGGCGGACCGTTACAATAGAAGACGGAAAATAAGGGCACTCCTTCACATAATTGTGGAGTGGGATATATACCAGCTAAAGAACTGCGACGTTGCGCAGTGAATCACGAGGGCAGCAATCGAGCCTGTTCAGATCGTACGGACTTTATCGCCATCCGCTAGAAGACGTCAAGCAAGAGCCAGGACGAGACTCGCCTCCGCCGAGACGTGACAAGCAATTTCCATCTCTGCGGTTAACCGTGCTGAACCTTCCGCCTCTCCAACCATCCAAACCAGCAGAAGACAACCCATCATCCACTTCATTCTGTGGAGGGGATGGCAGCAGCCGTCGTTTCTCCACCGTTGGGGGATCCTCTCCCGCCCACATGGGGCAGAGAGGGGACATGTGGGACTTGATGCTCCCACTGACCAGCAGTCTGAAAACCTCTTCTCCCCAGAAAAATCACGGAAGTCAACCTGAGCCTGTTTCGGCGGCGGCGAAGCTGTGAAACAAAGGAACAGCAAATCGACGTGTTTACCATCCGCTAGTCAAGATCCTTAATGGATCTTGACTAGCGGATGGTGGCTTCAGGCCAAGTTCCAGTTAAAATTTAGAGCCATTCAAAAGAAGAAGTTATATCCAGAACAAAAGCAAAAAGCTGACCGATTTCCTTAACCAACGAGACATGAACATCGTAACCACCAGTAGTAAGCAAAGCCCTATCCATTGACACACTCAACAATGATATGATCCGTCTGCGGAATGTCAAACAAAGGCAATTTCAACGCACCAATCTGCCTTATTTGAAGACAGACTGCAATCGTTTGACCAAAGTAATCAAGGCCAGAATGGTGTACCTTAGAAAAACGATTTTTTCAAGATTTCCAAAATGCACACACTACGTCACGTTTTTAGGTGGAGGGGGGGTTCGAGACGCGTGACGATCTTTACATTTTTTTAAAAGAATAATACAAGAAGCGCGTATCGAAGGCAAGGGGTGAGGCCACCAAATTATAATTTTTAGCGCGACGCACTTTATAGATCTTCTCCAAAAGAGATCAGTGCTGGGACTGTGCTAAGCCGTTCTGGAAACTGAAAAACTCAAAGGTGCAGCCCAATCGGGTTGTACGCAAAGGTGACCTAGGACTTCGTAGCTATACGAAATGGATGGTATTCTCCATCATAATTTGTGTCTCTTTGATGACATTGAGCAAACTGCTCGGAGCTCAACTGAATCATGAAGCCGAATATTATCTTTCAATTGGAAGTACTCCTTCGAGACTCCAATCGTGGAAAAGGAATTAATACGACTAATCGGCCGCATCGCCGCTGTAGCCACTCAACTGGCTTTCAGTGAAGGACATCACAATCCTAGAAGACACCATCCTCAAAAATGTCCGAAATAGAGGAGAAATTAGCAGAATCGGGAGTGGCGCTAAACCGAACGCAAATATATTTATTTGAAACGTTCGGTTTCCACCCGCGATGGAAGCGTACGCGTATTTTTTTATGGCGCCAGTGGCAAAGTAAGAGCCCAATCAATACAAGAGCGTATATTATGTCACATAAGATGCCAAAGTGGAGGCCATATAGGTACATCCCCATACACTATGTACGTATATCGCCTTTAGCATCTTATGTTACATCATATACGATTTTGTGTTGACTGGGAGGAACTTCAAGAATTAAATACACAAAGTCCTTATCAAGACTTAAACTATTTATCCAAGAAGAGGCTTGACCGTTGGGAAAAATCTTCACCCAGACAAACAGAATATTCGGCTTAGGTTTTCGGATTTTCTCCGTCGTTTAAATGACGATGCTGAAAAGATCGTTTATTTTCAATAATGCGCCATTTCAAACACTAAATCAGATAAACGAAATTTTCCACTGAGATGGAGTCTTCATAGATTTGGCGGAAAGAATAATTTTCTGGCGAGACGAGAGCCACAATTTTCTATAAAAGAAGAATGCAATTCTCTACAAAGTTAAAAACTTAATCGTTTGGCGACGACAGCCACCCTTCAGTAGCACAATCAAATCAAGCGCGCGTCATAGGAAGATGATGCAATGAGTTTGTTCGAATGGATTGCGTCAGATTTTTAATATGTTTTGTTGCTGTTGGGGATTGAAAGTTGCATTATTGGAAATACATCTGTTTTCTACAGGCCATTATTTTACACAAGGGAAAGTTGATTCGAGATCCATGAATTTTCATCAATTTGCAAAATTAATAGTTTGGCGATAACAGAAAATTACCCTTCGGTAGTAGAATCACAAGCGCGCGTCGGAGAAAGATGATGCAATAAATGTGTTCGAATGGATGGAATCAGCAAATAAGCTTCCACGCTGATGCCACCGAAAACAGTCCATTTTTGTAATCAACCCTTTTTGTTCAGAAAATTCTGGTCCGAAGAACAACCAATTTTGTTTCTCCAATGCGCCCTTCTAACTATATGCTACTAAACGCTTGTGGTAACCTTACGTTGAAATTTCACTTTGCTAAGACGCTAACCATTGAGAATAAAATTTTAGCATCACCACTAGATCGCTACGGACGCCACCACCAATGCGATGGTTTTTCGTTGAAACCTCTACCAGAGATTTCGTGCTGCTGCGTCCGCTCTACGTGAAATCTTGAACCACCGCTCTCTGCGGAATCCCGATGGAAATGGCTCGCGTACGCCGGAAAGCAGCTTTCTTGTATTCAATAAAGTAAGCTTGTTAGTCCCGCTGCTTTGTGATCTGATATGGGTGTAAATATGATGTGCACTCATAAAGATTAACGAGAGGGCGGGGCTAATGGGATTACTTCATAAGTTACAAGAATACTGCTTTCTGGCGCGCGCGAGCTATTTTGATCAAGACTCTTCAGAGAGCGGTCCCGAAGCATGGGAGATTGCAAATTCAAAGCATCCTGTGAAATTTTCTAGCAAGATGCTGAATTTGGTTATGAGTTGTTAATGGTTCAAAATACGTTTTGTTAAAAAGAGTTACAAAATAAATTTGACCCAATACAAAATTTTGTTCATCGTTCAAATCATAATTGATTGGCATCTGTCGGTCTAAGCAACGGTCGCCGGTGGGTGGATACTGTAGAAATTTTCCTCTAAAGTAGCGTCTTTATCGATTTGGCTGTCGTCAACAGAAAGTGAAGTTTTTTGCAAGATTCTACGGTTTTGTTTCTGTTAGTCATTGGAAATGAAAACGATTTTTTTTCCGGTACGCCATTTTATACAAAAGAAGGTTGATCCGAGGTTAATTTTCTTCAAAGTGCAAAACTTAATCGTTTGGCGATAACAGAAAATTGCTCTTCAGTAGCAGAATCACAAGCGCGCGTCGGATTTGTTCGACTAACAGCAACAAAGCTACCATGGCGATGCCACCGAATCAGTTTTTTTTGCAATCAATCCTTTCTGTCCAGAAAATGCTAACTGCTATCAAACTCGATAAACTTTCGGTAAGACGCCACCATTTGGAATCAATTTAAAGCATCGTCACTGCATCATGCGGGATCGTAACAGACCGCATTTTTATAACCAACCCTTTCTTCACATAACATGGTGGTTCGTTGAGGTTGAATGATGACCACCGACGCTACGCTTGAAAATGCTACCAGCGCCTTCGTGCCGCTGTGTCCGTTCCGCTGCGTCCGCTCTTCGTGAAATCTAATCGAACTGAGGATTAGATCCAAACCCGAAAGTTGCTTGATGTTGATGTCTGTGCTTGCGATACATGCACGAGATTGGTTGTTTTACTATTTCTGAATTATTGGCCAATTTCCGATAAATAGTTGAAAATCTGTATTTTTAGAACAATACAATAAAGCCTTGACTCATCCTTGATCGAATGGTCCAAAAATATTGGAAATCCATCGAGAAACAGCTGAGATATTAACGTTTAAAGTCTATCATATTTTCGTGATGGTATCCGGTTTTCGCAACCACAAAGTGTACCCCAATATAGAAGAAAAAGACATACGTAGTTCTACGTAAAAACCCAGATTAATTCACCTAGCGGTAATGGTGCCTTTCTCGTTTTTTTCGAGTGAGTAATTTCTACGCACTTTTCGTGTGAAAAATGTTTTGGCCATAACTTCTGAGCTCATAGTCCGATTCGGCTAATTTTTAATAGGAAATAATGCGTCGAATGCAACTTGCTGCGAGCAAATCGGTTGAGGATAAGTGCCTGAAAAATGAGTGAGATTAATTTGCGCACACACATACACACACACACAGACATCACTTCAATTCGTCGAGCTGAGTCGATCGGTATATAACACTATGGGTCTCCGGACCTCCTATAAAAAGTTCGTTTTTGGAGCGAACATACAGCCTTTACGTATACTTTGTATACGAGAAAGGCAAAAAACAAAAAACTAAACCACGTCCCTTTCCATCGTTGATCCGTTAGACAACAATGACTCTAAGGATCGCAAGGTTACTGAGATAGGCCGGCACTTCGTTAGCTCACATAGTCTTGGACAAAACATCATCAGTCCGCATGAAGCTGTAGACAGCCAATATGCAAACAATTTCAATCAACTTTCCAACGACTTGACTTCTTGGCGATAAAATCTGACGAACTGTTGAACTATGTCTAAACCTTCAGAAAATTTTAAAGCCCCAGGTTCCGACAATATTTTTTACTCGGAATTCAAGCACATGAGTGAATCGTTTTTCGACCATCTTACCATGATTTTCAATCCCGGCTTAGCGATTTACAGCCGGCTACTCGAATCTGCCGAACAAAATAACATTTTTCTCGTGGAACAGTTTGTTTTTCGCCGTGGTCGATCAGCCTCCAGCGACTGATCCGAGTCAAAAACATGCTCAATCGGAGCAAGTATGTGTCCAAACTAACCGCCATGGCCCTGCTGAACGTCAATAAAGCCTTTGATAATGCCTGGCGTGATGGTCTGGTGTATAAGCTTTACAGGTACTTGCTTCACAGAGTTCTAGTGAAAATTGTTGGCAGATTTGCAGCAGCACGGTTAAGGCACAAATCATCCTCTTTCCCCATCCCGATCCCTAAGAATAGCCCCGGTTGAAGATTGCAAAATCATCTTGAATGGCACACCGGTGAAACGAACCGATACGGCTGATTAGCTTGCCCTTACACTAAACAGAATGGTGATCTTCGGACAGCATGTAGGCAAAACTAATCTTAATTTCAAAGTATCGCCCAAGTTACTTTACCCTCAGATCAACCGCATGTCGAAGAAACAAGTTTCCTGTCTATGAAACAATCATCCTTTTGGTGATTTAGTATAGCGTCTTCTCGGTGATTTAGTATGGGAGAGCTGCACTAGAACACACCATCTCCAACTCCAGAGAGTTCCTCCGAAAGATTCTGGACTTTTCTAGGAGAATGCGAAATATTGAGGTCCATCGTCTGGCTGAGATCAAACCGCTGAAAGACCGCTTTGGTGAGTTATGGCTGTAGTGATGGATAAAGTGTTAATAATAGTTACTATATGAGGCTTTGTTTTGTTATCAATGTCAGAAGTAGAATTGTAAATCAGTCTTCCAATGATTGCCAAGAAGAACAGAAGCAAGAAAAATGGGAAGCCTGTCATACTCATCCCGGTCACAACATTGCCGCAGTTGAGTCTCCCCATGCCGGGAACGTGGAACTATGAAGCAATTCAGAATGGAATCACAAAAA
This sequence comes from Armigeres subalbatus, assembly GCF_024139115.2. Taxonomy (NCBI): domain Eukaryota; kingdom Metazoa; phylum Arthropoda; class Insecta; order Diptera; family Culicidae; genus Armigeres; species Armigeres subalbatus. The sequence continues at coordinate 238,678,262 of NC_085140.1, read as the reverse complement.
TTGTAACTGGCGTCTTCTGAAACATTATACCAGAAATGATTATCCAAAGGTTGATCATCATCAATATGTTCTGTTTTCAAGACTCTTCCGTTGGAAAAATAATTGGTTCGGGTTTACAATTTTCTTTACAATGAGAAGTCAAATAATGGTTATAGCATCGAAAAACATTCTACAAAATTTCTCATTTGTTTCACTAAATGAAACCTGGAATACCTGACGGCTTCCAATTACAGAACTATGTCAAGCAGATACTACTTCGGCTTTTTCACTGATAACAGTATTCTACTGTAACAAATAGGTTAGCGAAAGCTGTGAAACGCTTTCTAAGCTTTCCTCTATAAAGCAGAGTTAACTTCAGATAAGTCCGATGGAGAAAGCGGAATATCTAGTTGACACTAAGAAAAATAATGATGTTCCCTATTAGAGAAGTAAGAGTATCTTTATGATGGTTTGTCCAATTGAGTAGGTGGAGAACCAAACATTCAAACTTGGCTATGCTGGAACAAGTAGAGTGACCTTTTGATAAGTCCGATAGAGTAGGCGGATAATCGTAAACGGAGTATTGAGTAATGAAACGGTAGTCTTACTTAGTTATAAAGAACTCCAATGAAGATAAAAGGGATAACTTCCATGGTGTATGTGGTTCTTCAAATTATTATTAATATGATGACAATGATAGATAGCATTTACAATATTGAAGCGAACCTAACCATGAACTAACGATTGCTCAGAAATAGATATAAATTGAACTGAGTAGTATAAAATTCGCATTTCATGGATTCGCATAAAAAAATAGCATATGAGGAAGTTATTTTGGACAATAATTCCAGAATAAATCATAGAGTCGATAGACTATGGAATATAAGAAATGTTTTAGTTCCTGATTATTATCTATGACATGATGACGAAGTCTTCGTTGCATTTTGGAAGATTTCAAGACTTATTTGAATATTAGGTTCCATTAATGCTATGATCACATGCGTGACTATTATTGCCTCATTTACAGCATACACTATGTCTCAAGTTTATCATTTAATATGTAGAAGTAACGAAATAATCATAAGTGGTTTCGATCTGCCTGCAAAATATTCATATATTTATCTCTAAATCAAATAGATCTACATCATCATCTAGATTCGGGAATTAAATGTAGTTGTAGTAGTTATCCACCCATAAGAAAACACAATACGCAGACATCCAAAAAGATGACAATCACAAAGCTGATAGAGTTCTTGCGACTTTTTCTGAAAACTGAATTGGATCAAGTTTACAATTATCTTTCACATAAAAATTTAAATAAATAATTTAAATAAAAATGTAAACTAAAAAAAAGATTTCCATCAGAAACATGAGTAACAAAATAACACAACTAAGAAACATGTGTAATATACATTTTCAAAACATTAACATTGCTTGTTATTATGATTGCTCATGATAAAAACGTGGATGACATATTTTTTAATTTTTTGTTCATAATGAACTATGTTATAATCTGATTGATGATTCTGATGAACATAACGATGAATCTATGTGTCGGTTATTTATTTACAATTTACTAGCAGAACTAATCCTGCTTTGCTTGTTTGGAAAGGCTCATTTTTGACAATAAATCGTTTTTTTTCAGAAACACCGTTTCATATAAGAAAAGGTTGATATGATACAATTGTTTTTCAACGTGGAAATTATAATCGCTTGGTAATGGCAGAGAGTTGCCGTCGGTACGCAGAATCACAAGCGCTCGTCCAGGGATGCCAGAGAATATTTTCATATGTCTTCACAGTCGTTTAAATATGTCTTCAAATGTCTTCAATATAAAAATTATGATTATCAGCGAGAATTTTCAAAACCCAATAGGTTTGTAAATTCAATCATGTCCTTGTTTTATTGATGTGGAATAATGTTTATTTTTTTAACATTTAAATTGATAGAATTCAAGAGAATATTCTATAAAATTGTCACGAGATAGTGTATAACGAGTTTCTCTTGGATTTTATACAGAGTTTGGTTAAAATTTCACCGGATTTTTTAACTGAATTTCCATATGAAATTCTTCCAAATTTATTTATAAATAATACCCTGTAAGGATTCAAAATGTACCGTGAAATACTTGAAAAACATCCAGACGAAATTTCCCGAAGAATTTCTGTTGGGACACCCAAAGGATTTACTGAAGAAACTTCTGGAGAAATTTCTGAAGGAACTTTCGGAGGAATTTCTGGAGGATTTGCAGAATGAATTCTTGGGCAAACTTAAGAAAGAATTCCTATAGGAACTTCAGGATAAATTCCGGAGGAATTTTCTGTAGATATTTCTGAAGGATATTCCTGAGGAATTACTGAAGAAATTTTCGGTGGAATTCCTGACGAAATTTCTAGAGAAACTTTCGGAGGAATTCTTGGAAGTAGCTCTGGTTGCATTCTTGGAGCAGCTTCTTGAGATATTGCTACAGAAATTTACGGAAGAAACCCTGTATGAAATACCAGAGAAATACCAGAAATACCAAACTTCATAGTATACTTTCGGAGGCATTCTTAGAGAATCTTTCGGCAACATTCTTGAAGAATTTTTCAGACAAATTCGTGGAAAAACTTTCAAAGGAATTTATGGGGAAACTACCGGAGGGATCACTGGAGGAGCTTAAGCGGGAATTTTCGAAAATTCTGAGGGAACTTTCGGAAGAATTTCTGGAAGAACTTCCGGAGGAATTCCTGAAAGAACTGCTGGAGAAATTCGTGAAGGAACTACCGGAGTAGTTAGGGAGGATCTTCCGAAGGAATTCTTGGATGTACTTTCGCTGGAATTCTCGGACGGCCTTACGGAGGAGCTCCTGAAAGAAATTCGAAAGGTATTCCTGGCGGATTTTTCGGAGAAATTCCTGAAACTTTCGGACAAATTCGTGGAGGAAATTTAGGAGGAATTTCAAAAACAATACTAGAATGATTTTTTGGAGAAATTCATAGAGGAATTCTCAGATAAAACACTGGAAGAATGTCCAAAGATATTTCTTGAAGAATTACCAAAGGAATTCAAGGAAGAATTTAGCGAAGGTGTGTAATTAAGTTTCCTCCGGATTTCCTTTAAGAACATTTTCCTGTAGTAATTTACCATGGAAGATCTGAGAAATATCTATTTAACACCAAAACAATTTCAATTCTTTGTCGACATTCGTAAGAATTTTCTATATGGGAATTTATTGAGGCAAATTTCTTGTGGAAAGGGATTTTTTGTGGGAGCTCAGTAGAACTTGTGGAAATTAAGAAGAATTTCCCGTTTAATATTTGGAGTATCTCCTTTACGGAAATTATTATAAATTTCCACGATAATTTTAACTGAATTTTCAATTTCAATTCTCTTAAATTTAGACAAGAAATTCCTCATCGGAAATTCTCCTTAAAAATTCACGAAAAATTCTTTTAAATTTTCACTGAAAAGTCTTTTAAAAATCCACGGGAAATTCGAAGAGTTACCGCCCGGATAAAAATGTACTATTGGTTCAATAGTGAAAACAATTGAATTACCATACAATGTACGGTATACAATAGGATATATTGTTTCTTGATAGTTACACAGATTGCATCCACACTGAGGATACAATACATCAACATATTTCTCTAATGTAACCATACTTGCAATTGTTTTTAAAACATTTTCGTACATAAGATTCATACATTGATAACTTTTGAAACGATTCTTTACATTGCATATAAACTATATAACTTCATTTACATTTGAGTGAATGGTTCATAACAATGCATTCTAATGTATTTCTATGGGTTCATTTACAATATAATCTATTGCCAATTTAATGTTATTAATAGTAGTGTTACAATAAATTGTATTGATATTCTACTGTAATTTTTATTCGGGCGGACGGATATTTAGAGGAATGTGGAATGATGGTATGCATATGCCATTCAGAAGGAATAGAGAAAAAATTGGTTCTAGCTCAACGGTTGAATAGATAAAATCTAGTCATAGAAGATTTCAGTCTATGTTTGCCGAAAATTAGATAGGTCATTGCGTTCCGATGTAATGATCGAAATACTTTTTACAGACACGTCAAAACGCCGCTGCCGCCAAGAAAAATTCAAACAAATGCTGCCATCGGGAATTTTTTCAAAGTTAAGTGCGTATGAAGGTTTAAAATGCGTTGCTATCATCAACCGGCTAGTGTGAATATATTTTATGTTTGAGATTCTAAGCCCGAGACAAAGACTATTATAACTTTTGTAATATTCATAAACCTAGTTTACATATAGAGGTCGCAGAATTTATAAGTAAGTAATAGAATTGTATTTTCTATTCGCTGGCTTATTGATTGTATTCAAGTGTCTTCAAATAAGTAGGTAAGTCTTCAAATATTTTGAAAAGTCTTCCGAATGTCTTCACGAAATGATTGTCTTCACAGAGATTCAAATGTCTTCAAATTGAAGACATGTCTTCAAATCTGGCATCTCTGCGCTCGTCGGAGGGAGACGCTGCAAACATTTATTTGGATGAACATTGTGTTTCAGCAGCAAATCGTCGAGTGGCTGACGTATGCGTCAGGAATTGTCATGTTAAACATTCTGTCTGATTTGGTTGCTTTCAGTGCTTAGAAATGCGCATTACTGAAAATAAATTGGCTCTTTTCAGTACCACAATTTATACACAAGGAAATTGCACTGCCTTGTAATCGTGTCTTATACACAACCCTTCAGATTTTTTGCTATACTTCAATAAAACAAGTAAATAACATCTACAGAGCTTTTACCCTCATTGAAGTATTATCGCCGAGTTTCCAGAGTTTTTACCTTTTTACAGTATAGGGCACTGCACGAACGAATTTCTTTCTCTTTCGTTCTTCATGAAATTTGACGTTTACTGGTCTCGTTGTTTTATATTTTCTTTGCAGCGAAAAAGAGGCACAGCATTCCGTGCAGTGCCCTATATAAGCAGATGCTGTTATCCCAGTAGAAGCATAAGTACTAGAACGCTAGTGGCGCTGTAGTCATTGAAGTTATTTTGCCAAATTATGCTTCAACAAGCTTCAATTGGCCATAATTTATGCATCAAGTTGTAGTGCATGTTTGGTTCCATCACCAACATCGGTTTGACACGTTTAGTATCCTTACTTTGGCTGCCAGGTCAAAGTGACCTAGATGTTAGTCACACGAACAGAAACGACATATGTATTAGCAATCCTATACCTTTGAATCAGTACTGTAATCCCTCGGAGAAATTATCTTGATTCAACTTGATTCAACCATAGTAATCCTGATTTCAATTCGTACCATGAATGTCAAGTTTATTGTTTTGCTTTGCTTTTTCTCAAAAATAAGGAATACAGCGTCTTTTAATAATCATCGGGACTGTGTCAAGTCTGTTAATGTAATTCAAGAAATAAACAGCAAAATATGTCAATCACAAGATTCACAGCGCCATCAGAAATCTAATACTCATTTACTGCTGTTACTAAAGCTATCAGTGCACTATTTGTCTTAATGATAAATATTTGTCTGCCTGATATCTACAGTGACAGCAAAATTGATAGATCTCAAAAGTTGACCATTTTGTATGGTGGTTTTAAGGGTGGTATGGACTTCTAAAGTGCTGTGCAAAAAGATAGGAAAGTAATGGTCAAGGAGCGATTGCGCTACTGAGATTTCTTGAACAGTACGGAGCTGACAAGGAAAACGAATAATTAAGGAGTAGCAGGCGTATTGCAGTAAAGAAAACAGATTGACGTCTTCCCTTGCGGAATAATGTACTGGTGCATTATTCCGCAAGAAAAGTGACGTTTTGGTAAGTTGTTCTCTTTTCTGTTTTTAACCAATAATTTCAGGTCTACTATTTTTACGACTGGTGGCGATCTTCAAGTGTAGTGATGTGGAAGGCCATGTAATTGCTGCAAATGGTCATGTGCTTGGAAGCGGCGATGTCAATTAGGACGTTTAAGTTCATCAACCATAGGGCGCTGATCTTTCCACTAGTCGGTTTAAACTTATCCTGGCCAACCTGAATGTTTCAATATCCTTTGCAGATTTTGATGACATAGCTTGAGCAGCTGTCGTACTTGCGTTCGAGCTGGGTGGATAATGAGTGTACATCCTTCTCTGCATAGTGTCACTGATGGTAGCTGATCGTGTGTTTCTGATGTCCAGATCGTGTGTGTTGTCGCCGCTCTGATAAATGTTTTGATGACCTGCAAATCTTCGAACCAATGATTCCTTCAAACACACTTCCTGCAGCGGTACAATGGCGAATACGCATTCCTTCAGCAGATCGGCAAATGTGCTTTCCACGTTAAGCGTTTTGTAGTAGCACCGAGTTTCTAACCACTAGAAACCAAATTCTATTTTTTTTTTTCGGAATACGGATGGTACGCCATGCCCAGTAGTAGCATAATTTAAAAAATATTTAATAGCGCTCTTCGAAAAGTCAAGGGATGGAAATAAACAACAAGTATTACAACAACAAAATAGAAAAACAGCACGGACACCGTTTAGGAAATTCATAAAACTTTTCTCAAATGAATAGTTCGTTCGAAATCCAAGGGCGTTAATTCAACGTAGATTAAGTTGCTATGCTATATAGATCAAAGTGTATGTAATTGAAAAATTGACAACATGTATAAATTTAAAAAAAAATATTTTAGAACATATAAAGTATTTTTTAAAGATAGTTTAAGTTCCGCTCTTATAAATTAATAATGCTTTATTGGTACATGGTCTTCAAGTGCTTGCGAGTGACTCATGTGTATGCGAGTTCATTTAAGCGTCAATTTATGTTCATGGGATTAAGATTTATCGGAAAAGGGTGAACGATAGATTTGTTTAGCACTTCATCGAATTGAACTGGCGCACATTTTTTTTTTCAGAAGCCGTTCGTACATTCAGAATCCGTTATAACTACAGTTTTGGATGGCTATATCTTAGTGGTTTTCCAATTGATTTTCTCCATTTCAACAATCTCAATAATTTCTTAGCTATCCCATCATATACTTGGACATTACAAAATGATGGTTCAATTGCTTGTAGAATTCCTTCGAAAAGTTCTCCTGAAAGTACATCGGGAAATCCTGTCCAAAATCTTTTCAGCGATTCAAATAAGGAATACCTTCCCAAATTTCTCCTGGTATTGCTTTAACTAATCTTTGCGGATTTTTTTTTCGAGGTAATTAGGAAATTCACCCAAAATTGCATTGGAAATTCAGTCAAGAATATATCCAAAAACAACTCCTTCAGGGATTCAAACCAAACGATTTTTTCTTTCAAGAAATGTCTTTAAGATTTCCTCCAAGAATCGCTCCATGCAATCTTTAAGAAACTCCTTCGGATATTCAACCAAAAATCCATCGTGCATCCTCCCGAAAGAGCTATTTTATGGAACCCAGTTTCTGGGAGGGCCCGATACAATAAGATGCGTGGTACAAAAGCAAAGACCATACCGCTGGCAGGGTTCGATTCCCGGTGCCAGTTCAGACAATTTTTGGATTGAAATTGTCTCGACTTCCCTGGGCATAAGTATCATCGTTTAGCCTCATGATTTACGAATGCAAAAATAGTTTCCTGGTTTAGAAACCTCGCAGTTAACAACTGTGGAAGTGCTTAATGAACACTCAGCTGCGAGGCGGCTCAGTCCCAGTGTGGGGATGTAATGCCAATAAGAAGAAGAATAAAGAAGAACTTGTTCTGAAACTTCGAGGAGATCAACGGCAGAACTCAACGCTGCCTCAAAAGTAAATGCCTACTTAGTAGATTGAGAGTTCGATTACTTATGAACTATTTGTGAGGTTTCACCCGAAAAGTCGAAACCTAAAAATTGCAAATAGCAAATACCTATCTAAAATACGAGGAAGGCTCATAAAATGTTCGGCAATTGCGGTACATTTACGCCTCCTCTTGAAATAATATGAACACAATATCACAAAAAAACCCTAGTTAATCCATTTAGCGGTGATGATGCCTTTCTCGTTCGTTCAAAAGAGTTGATAATAGTCTAAATAACAGTGATTGCTGAGTGGGACTTATTTTTCACATTTGTTTATACGCATTGTTAAAATCGCTGCCGAACGCATTTGTTGCAGCCATAAGATACCCTCTGTACTTCTGGAGAAATTCCTTGAGTAACTTCCCCAGGAATTTCAGAAGGATTTTCCGAAGGAATTCCTGAATGAGTCTGCGGAGGAATTCCTGAAGGAACATCCGCGGGAATTCCTGAAGGAATCTCTGGATAAATCCCCGAAGGAACTTCCGGAAGAATCTATGAAGGAACTTCCGGAGGAATTCTTGAAGGAACTTTCGAAGGAAGGAGGAAGTCCTGATGGAACCTTCTTAGGAATTCCGGAAGGAGAAAATCGTGAAGGAACTTTCTAAAAAAAATCCTGAAGGAACTTTCGGAGGAAATCGTGAAGGAACTGCCTAAGGAATTCCTGAAGGAACTCCCGGAGAAATTTCTGAAGGAACTTCCAGAGGAAATCGTGGAGGAATTTCTGGAGGAATTCCTGAAGGAACTCCCGGGGGAATCCCTGAAGAAACCTATGGAGGAATTCCTGATGGATTTTACGGAGAAATTCTTGACAGAGCTTCCGGAAGAATTCTTGAAAGAACCTCCGAAGAAATTCCTGAAAAAAATTGCGGAGAAATTCCTGAAGAAACTTCCAGAGGCATTTTTCCAGAGGAATTCCAGAAGGAACATTTGAGGTAAAACGTTCAGTTTAAACGACTTCCGGAGGAATTTCTGAAGGAACTTCTGGAGGAATACTTCAAGGAGCTTCTGTAAGAACTTCAGGAGGAATTCATGAAAGATCTTTCGGGGCAATTTCTGAAGAAGGTACTGATGGCCTTCAACCCTTATTACGGAGGAATTCCTGAAGGAGCTTCTTGAGAAATTCATAGAGGAATCTCCGGAAGAATTCCTGAAGAAGCTTCCGGAGGAATTCTTGAGAGAACTTCCGGAGGAATTCCTTAATGATCCTCGGGAGGATTTCCAGAAGGAATCCTTGAAGAAACTTCCGGAGGAATTTCTGGAGGAACTTCCGGCGGAATTATCGAAGAAAATTTTGGCGGAATCCTGAAGAAACTTCCTGCGGAATTTCTAAAGGAACTTCCTGCAGAATATCTGAAGGATCTTCCGGAGGAATTCCTGAAGGAACTTCCGGATGAATTCCTGAACGAATTTCCGGATGGACTCCTAAAGAAACTAACGATGGGAGTTCCGGATGAGAAATTCTTGAAGAAACTTCCGGAGAAATTCCTGGAGAAACCTCAAGATGAGTTCCTGAATGATTACTTCGGAGGAATTCCTGAAGGAGCTTTCATGAGAATTCCTGAAGAATCCTGTTGAGGAATCCCTGAAGGAACTTACAGAGGAACTTCTTGAAGCAACTTTCGTAGAAATTTCTGAAGAAACATCAGGAGGAACTCCCAACGGAACTTTCGAAGAAAATCAGAGAAAGAACTTCCCGAGGAATTCTTGAAGGAACTTCCGAAAGAATTCTTGAAAGAACTTCCAAAAGAATTCCTGAATGAACTTCTGGAGGATGTCCTGAAGGAATTTTGGAGAAAATCGCGAAAGAACTTCCGGAGGTATGGTTTAAACAAACGGAGGAATTTCTGAAGGAACTTCTAGAGGAATTCTCTAAGAAGCTTCCGGAGGTATTTCTGTAGGAACTTCTGGAGGAATTCATGAAAGATCTTTCGGAGGAATATCTGAAGAAATTTTCTGGAGGAAGTACTGATGGCCTACAACCCTTATTACGAAGGAGTTCCTGGAAGGAAGAATCCCTGAAGTAACTTCCGGAGGAATTCTTCAGAGAAATTCCGGAGGAATTCCTGAAGAATCTTCCGGAGGATTTCCAGAAGGAATCCTTGAAGGAACTTTCGGAAGAATTTCTGGAGGAACTTCCGGCGGAATTATTGAAAAAACTTTCAGCAGGAATCCTGAAGAAACTTCCCGGAGGATTGTACGAATAGTTATCGGACCTAGTCGGATCAAGCAAAAATCAACTCTGGAGTTAGTTTATACATGGTTAATACAGACATGAAGTCAAAAACTGGAGTTAGTTGTTCGTTATGATTAGAAAACACTGCTGGTTGTGGAGCCAGTAAAATCCAACTCTGGAGTGGGCTGGTCGATGATTGTCTTTGCTCCTCGGACCTAGGCAAGTCCTCTGAACCAAATTATGTTATAAACGTATTTTTTTCGGATTACAAGGAGTTTTTCTATATATCACGAGCAACTAATCGTACCTAAAATATTAAAAACTAGTTACTTAATGTAAGTTTAATATGCTACTGTTGTCAAATTACGGATCCAGAAGTCTCTCGGTGAACGGCTAATAACGACCAAAAATGGAACTAATCCGGACCATCCAACATTTTGAATTTAATTCAGCTTTTCAAAACTGCTCAATTCATCATGCAATGAATCTTCATTTTGACGCCCCTCAAGAATTGACTCTCTTGGCAGGGATCAACTCAGCCAATCGGACGCCAAGGTGCAGCCTGCGGTGCATAATTCAAGTTCTCACAAGTGGACATCAAGCACCAGTGCCACTAGAGGACGATAGAACCTTAAATAGGTCAATTCGGTTCCATGGTTGACATACTAAAACTGCAAAATGTTTGAAATATATAATTGAATATTGTTTAATTATGTCCAGTTATGACTTACCTTCTGAATGACTTTTGAAAATCAACTAAGAATAAACACATCAAATGTTTTGTTTTCGGCCTACTTTTTTCAATTACTTTCGTTGGTTCGAAATTCCTTTGGTAATTATACAAAATTTTCCTTGACTGTTTTCCTTGAGAACTGCATACTACGCTTAAAACGGCAAGGGTGCTTTTTATTATGCAGGTCACTGTATGTCGATATCTAAAATCAGTTTGGTAGATGTCTGGCAGAGCTTGATAATTATGATAAAAGTGTACTACGTTTGCACTATGCGTTTCTTTGCAATGCGATGCAAAAGTGAACCGTCAATCTACAGTGGCCAATAAAGGAAATGATCACAACTTTCTATTAGACATCGGAGGAAATACGCAAATTTCAACTGTGTTTGCAATTCACCTGTAGACTTAATTTACGTAAGATGATATCCACCCTTGAGCCAGCTCTGGTAAGGGTTGCAGATATCTCTGCCCAGAAAGTTTCACATACCAAGGACGGAACTGCTCCGTCACACGAGAGTGGATGCGGAAGGCTCGAGGCAACAGCTCGGCGGTGGCGATATCACGTTACAATTCCATCTGCCCATATCGGGTGGTGGTCCGTACTGCCTGCTGGCAGCAGTTGGGTGGCAGCCGGCTAGGCTTAATTCTGTTTGTGGGCTATGTGTGTTTTGTTTATGTTTAATTAGAGAACCGATATACTGAATTAAATTAAGAATTCGTTCGTCTATCGAGCGTTCTACAGAACAGTTTGCGGTGTCTGTCGGTTAGGTTCGGTGCGGATGGAATATTAAACTTCAATTTATAAAACAAATTGCACCGATTCGAACGATGGATATAGAATTGGTTCAGAGTGGCGCTTCTGGAATAGGAATTGAAAATTTTCTGATTTGCTGGCGCATAAAACATACGGTTGTTCATTAAAACATTAGCGTGGATTGTTGGAAAATGTTGTCGAATGATCAACTTAATATAATTAATATTAACTAGTAATAGTGTGGATATAAAATAGTTCATCATCACCAAAGCGTTCGTTGACGTAGACAAAAAAGATTCTTGATTTAAACCTGGTTACACAACAAAGGGGGTGTCTGAAATTGTTCTCGGGACAAAAGACTTTCATTGGCATCATTGCTCTTCTATACTCCTACATTCAGTGGGAATTGAATCAGCTGGTCTTTATTTTGTGTCTGAGCAACATAACAATTTTGGGCTTTGCGATGTTCTGTCTGGTTTTTTGGTGCTCTCATTGCTACATTGTTGTCGCTATTTTTAGTTGATTTTGTTACTTCAGTCTGAGAAAAAACTAACCAGAATAGCTTTGCATTATTTTACATTTGAAATGAATTATTTCTGCCATGCATTTTCAATATTGGACTATGAGAGAAATTGGGTTTGTGTTCTTTAGTAATCTGTTCCAATTCTAAAACAAATAAAAACATTCGCTTTCAGATCAAAACTATTTTCACATGGCAGACACAAGATGCGTACATTGCACAACTGCACAATTCTTACCAACCGAACAAAGCTTTGTTCCATCCATCATCGAGTAGGAGCATCTGCCCTGGCTCGATACAAAAAAGTAGATACAAGACGAGAACGTGCCAACCGAGCGATGGCATAGATAGAGCTTCCATCCGAGTGCCTCGGAACACCCATAAAGTCAACTGCTCGTAATGCACTTATATTGCATCATTTTCTTTATGCTCCGTATTTATTCGCCTTAATGGCGCTCCGTTTCCTTCGTCATCGACGTCGACGTCTCATATGTTTGCTTTCCGGTTGTCCCGTATTGATCCTTACATGCGGTGAAGAGCTCCTGTTCTGCACCCAACGACGAGCAATCATTTATGTGGCATGCTGTAAAGTGAGAGCATCTTTATTGCGGGTTTCCCCCGCCGGTAGCGTTCGAAAAATGGGACACCGCCAAGTGCCAGGCACGGTTGAAGTGTATTGGATATTTCATTGATTGAAGCGTCCGATGTTTTCGCGTACCATATTTTGGTCGCTCGTGGCTTGGTAAGCGAGTTATTGGCGAGAAGTTTTCGCACAAACAAAGCAACGGCTATCGGTTTCAAGGACTCATGAAATTTATAGAAAAATAGATAAACCATGCTACAAATAATATTGAAGTTATGGTAAATTATTTTAATCCATTGGTCGGTGTCAATCTGTGAGTGATGATGACAGGCGGCGAAGCACTTTGAATACTAAGTAACAAGACTTGTTACCATAACTACGCACAGTAATGCGCTTATGACAAGCCTCCCGGAATCCAAAACTAAATGGACTCGCGTTTTCAAGGGCACCCCATTCAAAACGACTGAAACACAAATTGACATTTATGACAGATATGCTTGGCTCCCGTTTTGAATGGGATGCCACTAACGCTATGGTCTATTTTTCCCAGATTTCGGAAACTTAATCCTTCATAACAATTCACGCGCTTAGGATCATGTATTGATCGATCTCTTATAATCGATTTTATATTTCGTTTACAACTCAATTGTTTCAAAAGCTACAACCGTAATTGTTGCTGTTGTTGTTCAATTTTTCGTAGGTGGTCAATCGGCCACCGATGGCGCTTCCATCGATTTTGCTTGTGTTTGCGCACTACCGGCATCTGGTTGCCGCTTGGCCACACACAGTGATTCTTGCATTAGGCGACAATGTTTCCTTGACGATGATTTTGATTGATTTTGTTCTAAGTGAGACGTCTGTTTCTCTGTGATGCAACTATCCTTCCCTAGTATGTAGCATCATTCCTACAGATTTCTTTACAACAACTCTAATGTGACTCGATTTAGTCGCATATAAGTCACAGAAACTTGTCTATGACAAGTGTGCTTCTCGGGTTTATCATCCCAAACCATTAAATCTTCTTAAAACTATCGCAATTTACAACATTAATAAAAAGGAACCATTAACGAAGAGAAATCGATCAATGCAGTTTCGCTCCTATGATCCTAAGCGCGAGAATTAGTTTCTTAAAAAATAGTTCACTTCCCCGTTGTGGGTCATAGAACACACACGTGTTTTATTTTCTGTTCGATCTATGTTTGGCCAACAAGTTACAGGCATTCCGGAAGGAAAAGAGATAGAATAAGTTTGTGTCTACATAGAATCTATTTTTATACTTCCGTCGAGAGGAATGCTTCTTTATTCGCCAACCCTGATTTGCTTACAAAAAAATTTGGCCGGAGACGAGAATTGAACCACGAAGCCTAGCGCTATTTGACTGGCGTGTTAGCCATCTGGCCGATATCAACTAAATTTGGAACACACATTCTTCATCTTAAAGAGACAAGAATAGAAGAAGGGGTTTTCGAACAGTTTAGTATAACTTTTCAACGCATGGGTAGATTCAAACCAAATTTAGAACACGTATTCTCTACCCAAAGGAAACAATTAAAGAGAGGTTGGGATGTCATTTGGAACACGGGAGGTGATTGGGATTGGGTATTGTCTAGAATACGAAAAACTCAGTATAATTTCTAAACCCCTTAACCGATTATAAAACCACCAATATTTTGACACATATGACGATCATTGGGGAAAGGGGGAGACGTATGGATGGTGTAAACATTATAACGATAGACATAATGTATGTTAGTCATAACAGACATAATGTATGTTAGTTATAACGGACGTTAGGTATAGTAGGCATAAAGGTAAATTTCCAAAAACTAATTGCCTGAATTCCTTCGAAATAGCAAATCTTTTACAATTATATTTTCCTGAAAATAACATTTCCTCGAAAGTCTTTTCAACGAAAATGATATTTCCCTGAAAATGACACTTCCCCGAAATTTACATTTCCACAAATGTGACATTTCCCTGAAAATTACCTGAGCAGTACAAATCAGACAAAAATGGTTGCAGCAGCTTAATTGTGATTGAATCCAGCCACATATGAGTTGCAGTAACATATGTGGAATAAGTGTGCTGCTAGGGAATTTTGCATGTCCCTGAAGAATTGCCATGTTTTTGGACATAAAACTAATAATTGTTCCCGAAATTTAAGTATGAGCCTTTTAAGAATAGATTATGTGACCAGACATCTCACGCTTCGCGGTGCATGTTTAAACTTCGTTTAACAAGTTTATTCCAATTTATACAGCATTACAAAGATTTTTATGTTTTTTTTTGGGCCAAAATCTATGCGAAATGCACTTTTGGAGGATTTATTTTCAAGCCAGTGACGCAATCTAGATAGGCGTCCCGCGTTTCGCAGGACGCTTGCTAGTCACATTAAGAAAAGGCATTCGCCCGGAATAAGGTAATGGTGGTTGTGGTTCCTTCTTTAAAAGAAGGCGTTTGCCTAGAATAAACCGATGGTGGGTTTGATCCCTTCTTAAAAAATCAGTCAATGTTTTCAAAAGTGAAGTCTGTCTTCTTTTGATCAAATGATGGACAATGAATAACGAAACACAATTACCCTGCTGACCAAATGGTTTAACTATTTTCTGATTATAAAAAGAAACTGCGAATCAAACTGGTTGCTACGGGCGGCGGCAACGAGGAGCAAGGCTGGAGGCCATACTTTCAGTGGTCAGAGAAACATTATCAAGGGCGCTTGCTGCGACGAAGCGAAGCTAAAATAAAAAGGTGACAGTAATCCGTTGCTTCTTTGTTAAGATTAATGCCTCTGAAAACGCGAGGTGAAAATTATTTTGTTTCTGGACAGTTTCACCTCAATGTCATAACTTTCCGTGACATTTTCGTAATTTCGCTCTCATGCCTCATACTTTGAAGGACAATGATCTTAAACTTCTAGGATCCCTTAAGCGTTAAATGTTTTTTTTTTAATTTCCGAAGTAGGTAATAAATTTTGGAAAAAATATTAACATATTAGCAATAGTCATTTATCATGTCATATCATTTATCATTTATCAACACTGATTTGACAAACAGAATTTTGAAGAACATCAGCAGTCTACTCATCGAGTGCATAACAAAGAGTACATCGAGAGAAGCTCTCGGAGAAAACTGAAGGAATCCAGCTGCCATCCATTTCCACCAAGGATCTACGATCTTTCGAAAATCCACTTGAACGACAAACGTCTTTGACCAGTAGTGTCTACAGTTCAGCGACGTACAACACTGCGAAGTATGTGCATCATCGCACATACTCGTAAAAGATAGATACGCCATCACTAGTGCGCTAGCGATAAATCTAGAAAAGCTTTTATCGCGAGTGTAGGTGGGATAAAGCTCAAATACCACAGGAAATATTTCACAAACCACAGTGCATTGCAAAAATAATGAGACGTATGAACCGTGCTAAGTGAGACGCCATTGTTAATTGACAACGTTATGTTAGACAGGACACACGATTTTTATTCAACAACAAAACATAGCCTCTAAATACCTGAAGAAGGTGAAATATACACCGAAACGTCGGAAAAAAGGCGTAACAACGCTTTAGCTGCTTTATAAGACTGAAAGAGCCGATAACAGTGAAAAAAGTAGAAGGTTGTATCCGAGACACGACCGCCAATTCGACGTACGATCACGTGAAGTGTAAAACATTTTATTTTGAAATTCTGAATATGTTATGATTTGGTCCTTTGATTTGGTGTTGAATTAAATTTGTAAATCGATTGTGTTTGAATTATGCATCAATGTATTGATGGATATTATTTGAACCGAATTTCTATTTTGTCTTAAATTTGAATTTCGATATGTTTTTTGGACATATTATTCCAACTAATTGTTCTGAATTTAAGTATGATTCGGATTAAATTTGAAATAAATAGTTGGAGCTTCACAAATACTATTGAATGGGTAGTATAAAATCTACGGTGTATTTGACTTGTTTATTATTTTATTCTATTGAATTTCATTCCATTGCTACTGACCCCAATGTCAGCCACTCGAAGGAGAAGAAGAGGCCCTGGTTATGTACGAAAAGCACTCAGCTTTAAACAAGCGAAATGCGGACAAAGGACGATGCCAATGATTACGACTCGCAAAAGGGGCCACTCCAGATCGTGCAAACATATTCTGACCAGCCGAAGTCTGGTTTCCTCGAAAGAATCAGCAGGACAATTGCATTGCAGCGCCAAACCAGACATTACCGGCGATGGAAGGCTGCGGAAAGGCAACAGCGATAATGGTTACACAGGCGACGGTTGGCGACGATAGAATGCTACTAGCGCCCTAGGGGTTTCCTTGATCAATTACGGTAAGACGCGCGGCTACAAAGTAAGACCATGCTGGGGGTTGGCTGGGTTCGATTGTGCCGGTCAGGCAATGTTTTCGGCCATGCGATTGTCTCGACTCCTGGCACATAAGTATCATCGAGGTTAGCCTCATGATATACGAATGCAAAATGTAACTTGGACAAAGAAACCTCGCAGTTAATAACTGTGGAAGTGCATTAATGAACACTAAGCTGCGAGGACTGGCTCTGTCCCAGTGTGGGGATGTAATGCCAATAAGAAGAAAGGCAGCAAGGACCAGAGAAACATTATCAAGGGCGTCTCATCGAAGGCGTCGAGCATTATAAATAGCCTCGTGAACGACATCTTCGTGCGTATCGAGCTGACCAAGCCCGCCGTCTCGAAGCGTTCCAAAGTCGGAGTTCTGGAGTTGACGTTTTCGCAATATTAAGCAGAGGTATATGTACAAATGTTGGGTATGGCCAAAGGATTTCCTCTTTCTCCAATAATTGCTAATGAGGTTATGAAAAAGCTGCAAAATGAATGTAGGGACAAAAGAAAAAGAGCAACTCAAATTGAAGCATTTTCGAAGCTAAGTGGATGACTGTGATGTTGCTAAGAATGAACACATCCATGCGCTCAAGCAAGCAACACACATATTGTACATTGGTCAAACGAAAAAGCTGCTTAGTGAGGATCGAAGAACACAGAAATGACGAAGAGAGAACGAAGGATTGAGGTAGAAAAATTACGTAATCATTTGTATACAACTGCGAAAAAACCGAATCGTATAGGCAGCCCTCACCGAGTGGAAACGTGTTCGATTCTTTGACAATTGAAGCCACGGTCTAGGACATGGCGACCGTGACACAAACAACACATGTAAATTTTGGAAGGTTTATTTTTTTGGCTCTGTTCAGTTTGGTTCAGTTTGTATATCCATAAACGTATTTTAAACATATCACTGACTATAAATTCCTCAAGTTTATATTTAGTCCTTCCATCCATGTGTGCATTTATGACGGGAGGTTCTACGGCTGCAGTCCAACAGTTATGTACTGGAATGAAAAGTTTCGACACAAAACAGTACAGTTTTGACACTGAAATTTGAAAACATATGAGACTATCCAACAAGTGGTGAAAAGCTTTAAATTAAAACAGCTGGACAGAACACGTGAAGTAAAATCGTTCAAACCATTTATGATGGAGCTTTGTGTTTTCGATCATAAATTACTACCAAAATGACAAAAAATCAGAATACGCCAGAAATGTCAGTTCCCAAAAAAATGAAGTGTCGCAACGAACTGGTCCCGATGCCGAGATCATGTCAAAAGAAACCAAGAAAATTCTACACAAGAATGTTTCTCATCTCAAGCCCGTTCGATCTGGAGATCGTCCAAAAAACCGGAAACTTTTGCTAACAAAGAGTGAATCAAGAGATAACGAAACAGACAGAATTATGCTCAAAAGAACATCAAAATAAACGTCTAGAGAAAACATTTTAAATGCAGTAGCGTACCATCAGCGAGTTCTTCGGTCAGCCTAGTTACCTAAATGATTCCAAAATTTGAATTATATTTAGTTTAAGATATACAAGAAAAGGAGGAAATATAGAATCGGTAACGGGTGACCGATTAACAACAATTGCACATTTGTTCAAGTTTTTTTTCGCTAAATCAAAAATTTCCATAGATTTATGAAATTGATTACCTTCTTATCCTTTTCCCCGGCAGGTCTGTAAACATGTAGTGCTCCTTTAGCTTGCTGATCATGGATTCCACAGTTGTGGGGTGGATACCGAACCGCTATTATGAAGCTATTTGTGCAAAGCTCAATATTTAAAATCTTTTTTAATTGAGATAAATCGGAGACGACAAATTTTCTTCAAAAAAACAAGTTCTAACTTGAATCTTGGCTGACAGATAAGCTCCCAAACAAACACAACTGATATGCACAATCACTTTCATATGTATAACCGTTGTTCGATGACTAAGCAGGTCGATGTTTTTTATATTTTGTGTTCTACTTAAACTGATTTCCCATATACACAATAAACATTATTTGGATCACCCCCCTTATGAAATACTGGGAGATCGTATTCTGGAATACGATCTCCCAGTATTTCATAAGGGGGGACGGAATACAATTTAGCCATGGAATGGTCGATTAGGTAATTGTATTTCCTCATAGCTTTGTTCATTTTCGTATATCAATCGTGTACAATCAAACCTCCATGAGTCGATGTTCTATGACTCGATATCGACTTCAAACAGTTTTTCAAAGATTTCCTATTCCACATCTCGATATTTTCATAGCATCAAAAAATCGTAGAAAAACTAATAGAAGAACACTAAGTTAAAAAGCAGGCCAAGCTCTAGTTTGAATTCAGGGTTATTGAATAATAAAAAGGAAAAGCAAGCATCCCGAGCAAAGCTTGAGAGCAAATCGATAACTAATTTTGTTGTTGTGAAATCGCCTAATTTTGATAACTCAGGTTGATATCCTTTTGGTCGTTTTAACGGTTAAAAGATCAAAATCTACAGCAGAAAAACCTTACTGTGACATCAAATCGAAAACTATTCCTGCTATCGATGAGAGCAAATCGAAAACTAATTTTGATATTGGTTTCGATAACAAAAATAAAATACACAGTTTGATGTCAGATCATACAATTTAGAAATCAACAGCAAAATGAGATCAAAATATGTAATCAGTCATGATGATTCATATTTGAAAACAAATTATGATTTCGATTTGATATCAATATCAAAATATGTTTTCTATATGCTCTCATTAAGTTTTCAGACTTTGCTCGGGATGCAAGCATTGATCAATCTATTACAATCGCATCTATCTATACACAATGAAAGTGGATCATTTTATCATGAATTCTCTTATACAAAAACCGCAATCCAATCACAATTCCTCAGCATTATCAGGATTCAGTTTCCTTGGTGAGAAAGGCAAGTCTCAACTGAGCTCGAATGCATGGACATTTTCTAGAACGAACCAACCACACATTTTACGTTCCTATGTGATGTGTGACGAACAAAGCATCAGAAGGGTTTTGTTTGTCGAATGCCTCTATTTACTTTCAGGCTGTTTTGCTCTGCTGGACTAATTAACGAAAGGGTTTACACGCTCCCATCTCACCCAACTATGCTGAGCCGATGCTGTTGTTCCCAAGCAGCTAATCTAATTTTTCGCTTCCACGATCAAATATCCACCACCGGCGGCAGCCCTACCCAGGCGGAATGTGAATTCTGTAATACTTGCCCCTCGGCAAGCGGTGGACAAGACGATTACATTAAAGGAAAGAGAATTCGGCTGAGTTTTTCAACAGCTGACAATTTAATTATTCCTAATGCTGCCGTTTCCTGTTGTCCTTCGGCTGGAATTAACCTTCCGGTCAATTCCGGGCGAACTCGCTGGATCTCAAATTCTGAATCCCAAACGAAACAACACTGGCACTAAAACTTCTCGGGTGACTGAGGAAAGTTCATCCCCATTTCGAGGAAGAGAAAAAAAATAAATCGCGCAACTGTAGAATTAATAAAGACGCACATCTCCGCGCTTCTCAGCGGGATGCGTACCGGCGGAGGTTGAATGAATAAATTCGTCTTCAGGAAACCTAATGACGGGACAGGGCAACAACAAGACGGGAAAATATTAAATTCAACGGGAAAGTTTCCAGTTTAATGCGATTTATGTTTTAATGAAGAAATAAAGACGGCGAATTAATTAGCGGACCGACAGAGCTACCGGTTGAGCGTTTGAAAAAAAATGGGGAATGTTGGATGGTTTTTTTTCGTTAAATGTATTTTACAAAATAGATTTGTCTTTCATTTTATTCACGTCCACGAGCGGAAATCATCAAACAAAATATTGGATCTATCTCAGATTTCAATGAAACTTTTTGGACATGTAACAAAAAGCCTCTTTGGACAAGTACAAAAGTGCAGTAAGATAAAGCAAAACAGCAAAGTTCGATTCCCGATCCAGTCTGGGTCATTGTTGTGTTGGAAATTTTCTCGACTCCCCTGGGCATAAAAGTATCATCGTGTTAGCCTCACGATATACGAATGCAAAAATGGTAACTTGGCTTAGAAATATGGCACATAATAACTGTGGCAGTGCTTAATGAACACTATGCAGCGAAGTTTAAAAATAATGAAAAAACCTGCGCCAAAAAAAAAGGTTGATTTAAAGAAAAAAAAATCATTTTTTATTTGCATGAAATTATATCTCAAGTTAGGTAGTTATGATCCCTACCAAATGTCCACACATCGCAAGGTGGGCACTTTTAAGGAAAACTTCTTCTTGTCCAAACTGATTTTTTCAGTGTCTTTTTTATCCAAAACCAGTGAAGGATATAATCATCTCAGAAGCCGAAGAAACTCAATTTGATGTGAAATTTTGTCTAATTCAGCAAGAAAATATACTAAAAGTAGGATTAGGGTAGAAAATATGTTACATGTTCGTAATATTGTGAGGTAATTAAAGTAACAGACACAAAACATTACGTAAAACTAGAACGCACGGAACTTATTAAATTAACATTTACAAATTTATCAAAGCAAAGCAACGATGAGTTACTAGGGTACGCAAAGGTCATCTGAATCTGAAGTTTTAAAAGTATTAACAACTAAACAAATGATTCACAAGATTTTTGGTTGCCCAAAACTAAAATAATGTCTAAGAATCAAAATAAAAATAGTGAAAATATTTTTCAAAATTATAAAAAAATATATCGGCGCAGTAACACTTTACGACAAATGAGCCTTCTAAATAAACAAACGATTGAAAGAAAATGTTCAATCCTTATTTAAGCACATTTGAAGTGCTCGCTTCAAACCATTGCGTTAACTACCTATGCCAAGCGAGCTTGTTTTTATTTCAAAAATATAACTACACGAGCGAAAAGTGAATCCATCTAAGTAATTTATTTTACATTAAATGCAAACCCACTTCAGCGAACTTTAGAAGCGACTTTTTACTTTCTTCAGGGTAACTTGCCAAAATTATCATGGTGTAGAAATAATTTAGCGAGTTTGCTCACCTAGCGGAAATTCCAACCGCAAAAGCTGGGCAACTTTTTTGTTCCACAATGCGCTCTCCCGAGACGACTTATTAAACTTCCGAAACGCGGCAAAGTGTAATACCTTAAAATGTTTCTCGCTACTCTTCATAAAGTATCGATTTTCTTCCGCCCTTATTACTCCGGCCAGCAGCGGCGCATGGTCTTGCATTCTGTTGATCCTAACTCTTTGCGAGCGGCAGCAAATTAGAATGAAGCAACCCAACCGGAAAATGACTTCCCAATTTTCATCTACGTTCCCAGCCGCAGCAGCAGCAGCGTTCCTGGGAGTCTTGTGCTTGCATTTTCAGGCCCGGTCAAACCAGTAACATGTCTCTCGCATCGCCGCCATTAGGACTGCTCGTTGGATCCGTTGCGATGGGTGGCATCCGGTGGAACAGCTTTTCCCAGGCATCCATCGCTCAATGTCATTCCTAATCTGCAACCGGCGATGATAAGAGTCTGGCGTTGTTGTTGGTGCCCAGAAACGTTCGGATCCGCTCCGCTCGAATCACTCATCAACGAGGGACGGATGTCGATGATTTTGTGCCATGACTGGCTAATCGGCATCCAATCCACGTCGGAAAACTTCGCTTCCGAGCATGCATCTTTCGAGCAAAGCTACACTCTGTATGGATGCATTCACAGGGAAACAGTAGCCCGTAGCATCGACAGGAAATGATTGATGGTATTTCGCGAAAATTAAATCAAATATTTTCCATCTTCATTATCTTTTCCGGTTGCAAGTGATGCTTTCACCATGCGCAATCCGGTCGTGAACGATCTCTGTGAAACGATAGGAGCTTAACTATGGTTAGAATTCTGATGTGATGACGACCGCCACTGACTGATTGGCATAATGCTCGGTTTAGCGTTGGGCGATTTTGAACCGATTGTTTTAAGATCGGTGTAATTTAATAATTAAAATTATTTAGACACACATTTTACACATTTGGAATATGGGATGATCAAAAAATAATTCTGATCGAACTTTGTGAACCGGTTTTCTTTTAATGTCTATGCATACGAACCTCTCGAGCTCTGTTTTACAGTGTGACATCTTTCTAGCGATAAAAAAACTAACTTCCAATGTCTTTCTACAACAGTAACATTTTCTTGGCAAACCTGAATGCCCAATTTTGCTTTACTTGGATCCGAATGGTAAGAACAAACACAGCCCCAGTTAGCGCAAAGAGCGAGCGCTTCGGGTTCGAAAACTGCAACGAAATTGCTTCCCGTTTTTAATGGCAAGTGTGAAATGCTCCTCAAGGACTCATGGGGCCATCCTGCCACAGCCAGTAAAGACGCATCCACTTAGCTACTATTCAAGCTGGAAACAGATGGCAGGAATGGGGTGACGTGGTACGTGCAAAAATGTGATTTATAGCCACGTGATTTATGTCCTTTCGCTTTATGTTAATTACACTGGTGCCACTACAGGATGAACAACAGTGTGAATAATATCGCGCACATTAAATGTGTCACACAGAGGATTCGTTGTAATAAATTATCACGCAGTGGAGCAGAAAAAATGTATCAATTAGGTGGATGGTTCCACGAAATATAGAAACCGTCGAAGAAGTTTGTAAAAGATCTGTTCGAGCACAACATTTTATGATATTCGTTGCATTAAGCGTTTTGTATTATATCCCGCATGGAAACGCATGGTAACTGGTACATATGTGTAAGTGTACCACGTGGTGAAATGGCAGGTATTTAGACTATCACTCACCGAATACCAGCGACGATACGTTTTTAAGCTACATTGAGCAAACTTGGTTACCAAAAATAGTTGATTAATTGAAAAATTGTAAGAATCAGTGATTTTAACATTGATTGGTTTAACGGTTGTGACAGAATGTTGAATTAGCGAATTCGAAGAATTAAGCTGAATTAAGAATAACAAGGAATTTGCGTCATTAGAATGAGTACAAGCGATTGAGAAACTCATATGTGGCAGCAGATCAAAACGTAGGCAAGCATGAACTGTGAGTGATGGTTTAAACAATGTTAATACAAATGTAATGTGGGATGTATTTGATGTTATTAGTGTCATTGTGAAAGTAAAGCACGTGGCTCGAAATTAAGATTTATATGCTTTCTCATGAATATCATGATAGTAGATTTTCTTTTATGATCATCAGCTATCTTGTGTCGCACCCGAAAACGTAATTTTGAGTATGCTAATTTATTAGGCACCATCTAATTAAATAAGGTAATTTTGTTAAGAAATTATTTCCCGACATAAATCTAATTTGAATCGATTGAAGATCCCTTGAAACGAGGGTGCTACCCTAGGGCCGCTCGGAGTAACTCGTCCTAGTGACACGCACCGTGAGTTGAGTGCGCGCAACATCGTATCGCCGTACCGGGAGTGATCGTGCCACAGCATGATTCCAGTAGCATACTCTGGTGAGGTCACGATCTGACTAGCAAACAGAAACTCACCACGCGAGGGAGTCGAGACACCAACCGGCTAGTTGACGCGTGAGCCGACAGAGGGCTGAAAGCATATCCAGCAGACTGGAAGCTGTATGCAATGTGTTGTGTGTCGTCGTTCGCGTAAAGAAATTGTCACGTGGCGATTCTAAAACAACTGACTACCCGTAAGTGCACTTGGACCTCGAGGGACACCTATGCTGCTCCAGAAGTGAATAGACAAGTAAGATCTACCCATTGTAAAACTACTAACCCTAAAAGAACGTCAATGAATGAATGATCAAACGAATTCAGAGAGTAGTTATGTAGAGTTGAAGTCAGAATAAACGCACGCAATGAATTCAAATTTAAATCGTGTTTAGCATTGACAGATAGATCGAACTGGTGTGGTGCAAGAGGAAATTGAGTTCAATCGGTTTTTTTATAACTTCGTGAATTAGAATAGGGAAGGGTTTCCAAATGGTAACTGACCAACCCTAAGCTTTGTACATACATTTGCTTTAAGTTATTCTTTCGGTTTGGTTTTGGTTGCGTTTAGATTTCGCTAGTGGGTTGTAGGTTAGATAAAGGACTCGCCCTGAGGATCCTGGCCTGGTACGGGACTTTTTAAAGAGATTGTGGACACGCACCTTCGCGGCAGATTTCTGCCTGGCGTTCAAGTGGAGGTTGTTGCTTCTGAACCTTATCCTGCCGCCTAACTCTAGTTCTGATCTCTATTCTGCCCACATCGATGCGGTGCAGAGTATTAGCGAGAAATCTTCTAATTCCGATGTTGTCTTGTCAATGAATCGCCTGCTTTGAGCGTGCTTACAGCGGCACAGAAGGAGTTAACTTTCTGAAATCAGTATGGCGAAAGGCATCTACGGTTCGATTACTCGAAATTAAGCACCTTAATCGAAAAAATATTTGGTAGGCGTAGTAGCGGACACCATCCTTCATAACCGGTACCAAATAGTTTTTCATGAAAAGTTCCTAATCTTGAGAAAACCCGCGTTAGATGTCTTTCGCCATACAATTTTCTGGCGGTTAACTCATGCTGGCTATTCTGCGCATATACTATAGCGCCGGGATGTGATAGCGGTGAGTAGAAAATCAGCCACTGCCAATAATTCATTGGGGATTTCAATCTACTAAACTTGCACTGGCAGCTGAACCACGAATTCTTAACGAAACTTTGTTTCCACTAGCATGCGCCAGATGAACTGTTTCACCAACATGAACGGAAGTCTTCTAGATCTCGCTTTCGTTAACCTACCTGAATAATTCGATCTTCTCCTGCCATCTTTCCCGATGATGCCATTATAGACACGCACCATGAGCCTTACATTTTACTTCTTGATAATCCTGATCTGGAGTCCACCAGTCCAGACGATTGCGATGCTGGTCTCACATTCGAACTGGAAATGTCATACAAGCACGGACGACTTTCCCTCTCCGCTTTAAGAATTGTGCCACCTCACCGAATGAGCCGATTTCAAAAAAATTCAACTGCTCCATGAGCGAAAGGGCGTTTCCGACGATATGGAAACTCGAATCACACCGATCTACAAATCAGGCAACTGTAGCAGTTTCAACAATTATAGAGGTGTGTCTATACTTTATTGTATAGGCTAGGTTCTTGAAAAGCTGGTACACAAAATCGTATATGGGATAGCGTCTCCGCTCATCTCTAATACCCAACATGGTTTCATGAAGCAGCGTTCCACGACGTAGAACTTGAAGACAAGCGGATTCCATCTATATAGACTTAGCTAAGGCGTTCGATACAGTCCCGCATCTGATTATTGTCGACAAAATTAGGCACATTCGTTTTCCAGAATGGTTCGCGGAATGGATTTTAATGGTATCTTACTAGCCGACAAGCGTTTGTGGCTGTCAACAACACACATTCTCGGATCATAAGCATATCTTCTGGAGTACCTCAAGGAAGCGTTCTACTGATAACCTTAAATTTTACTGTGTTATTTACTCCCTGTGAAGAGCTGCTGATATCGATAGAATGCTAATATGGTGCAGCAACAACGGCATGCTCGTCAACGAATAGAAGTGTAATGTTATTTTATTCACACGATTGGAAAACCCTGTGAATTACCAGTACACAATGGGAACAAATATATTGAACAGAGTGCACTCAGTCTGCGACTTGGGAGTGACTGTTGATGCAAAGCTCAGGTTCAATGAACATATTGGAATCTTAAGGCTCTATAAACCGTAATCAATTTGATGATGAAGATGATTTTGTTCTCATTCGCACTAATACTAATGCAATTTTAGCCAAAATTCAATATTTCACTGCTATTCATCAACTTACCTCTGTCAACGTATATTCATGGTATTTTCATATGAATTTTTTACTCACCTAGCTAATTAATTATCAATTAATTGACTGAAAAGCGCTTACAACTGCATTTTCCATAGACACATTTTCGTATACTAATTATACACACACCAACTCCGAACGATCGAGACACACACATACACATGCACTCAGTTTTTCACTTGTTCTTTTCTCGCCGTTTTCTTGATTTTTTCACAACTAAACATAATTCACTACCTAACTTTCACTTTTGTCTTTGATGTTGAACACCAATTTCTTCACTTCATGTCGAAAAACCAACGAAAACTGCTTTAAAAAATTTGAAGTGAGAGACAAATTTGACGGCCGTATTCCCAAATTCACTACCGCATTAGGTGAAATAGTGCGCTCAAAATCTCGGCAAAGCAACTTAGAAATATCAAAACAATACATCGAATATGCCAGTCGACACGCAAACAACTTTATGCATATACAAGAAAAGAATCATCATTTCATCGTTGCCAGATGTATTTGATCAAATAATTACTGCGGTTTGTCGAATTAATCAAATCAACCAGAAAAAAAGAAAAGATTATGCAAGCTTCTGTTGGCAGGGTGGAGAATGGTTGACATTTAATTTTACCGTACCATTCATCATGCAGTCAAAAAAAAACAAAACTACGGCAGCCCCAGCCGCAGCCACGACCAAGCAGACGACAGCACATACTTTCACTATTTTCGCCCCCCACAATCAATGTTTTCGTAGAATAATTTCTCAACGTATAGCCGGTTTTGGTGGCAAATATACATTTCATTATTCCTTACTCATTTTACAGATTAGAACTAATAAATCAGTATCTGTGGCTAGCACTCTTTCAAGGCTGTGTTCCACAGCCTAATTCAACTCGATTCTGTTGCACTGCGCACAAGAAAGTGTGGATGGATGGCACGAGACTCACGCAGCAGCAAACAAATAGTCTGCGGATGAAGAATAAAAAAGACTTAATTTCGTCTTACATTTATTTGGGAAACTGTCTCAGTGTGCTCGACTGCTCAGTGCACGAAATTTTACCGGATACAATGTAAATATTGAGAAGTTGAACCGTTCACGTAAGGGCCACGTGCCACAGCCCGATATGTGTAAGGACATAAACGGGAACCTTCTTACGAACGAACGTGAGGTGATCCAAAGGTGGCGGCAGCACTACGAAGAGCACCTGAATGGCGATGTGTCAGACAACATTGGCGGTATGGTAATGAACCTAGGAGCACGCGTGCAGGATATGACTTCCGGCTCCGGAATTCTCCAGGAAATCCAGGAGGAGATCGGCCAGCTGAAAAATAACTAAGCCTCTGGGGTTGACCAACTACTAGGAGAACTGTTGAAACACAGTGGTGAAGCATTACTAGAGCGCTGCACTGGGTGATTACCAAGGTTTGGGAGGATGAGGTTCTGCCACCGCAGGAGTGGATGGAAGGTGTCGTGTGTCCCATCTACAAAAAAGGGCGATAAGCTGGACTGTGAAAGCAACTACCGCGCAATCACATTGCTGAACGCCGCCTACAAAGGTCACTCTCCCAAATTTTATGCCGCCGACTAAACACCAATTGCAAGAGAGTTCGTGAGGGCAGTACCAGGCCGGGATTTATGGGTGAACGCTCTACCACAGACCAGGTGTTCGCCATACGTCAGGTATTGCAGAAATGCCGCGAATACAACGTGCCCACACATCATCTATTTATCGACTTCAAAGCCGCATATGATACAATCGATCGGACCAGCTATGGCAGCTAATGCACACGAAAACGGATTTTCCGGATAAACTGATACGGTTGATCAAGGCGACGATGGATCGGGTGATGTGCGTAGTTCGAGTTTCAGGGCATTCTCGAGTCCCTCTCGAAACCCGTAGAGGGTTACGGCAAGGTGATGGTCTTTCGTGTCTGCTATTCAACATCGCTTTGGAGGAGTAATGACAGAAGGGCAGGGATTGACACAGAGTGGTACGATTTTCACGAAGTCCGTCCAGTTATTTGGTTTCGCTGACGACATTGATATCATGGCACGTAACTTTGAGAACATGGAGGAAGCCTAAAGCTGAAAAAGCGAAGCTAAACGGATTGACTAGTCATCAACACGTCGAAGACGAAGTACGCGATAGGAAGAGGCTCAAGAGAGGTCAATGTGAGCCACCCACCACGAGTTTCTATCGGTGGTGACGAAATCGAGGTGGTTGAAGAATTTGTGTATTTGGGCTCACTGGTGACCGCCGATAACGATACCAGCAGAGAAATTCGGAGACGCATAGTGGCTGGAAATCGTACGTACTTCCGCAAGACGCTCCGATCGAATAGAGTTCGCCGCCGTACCAAACTGACTATCTACAAAACGCTTATAAGACCGGTAGTTCTCTACGGACACGAGACCTGGACGATGCTCGTGGAGGACCAACGCGCACTGGGAGTTTCTGAAAGGAAAGTGTTGCGTACCATCTATGGTAGGGGTGCAGATGGCGGACGGTATTGCGTGGAGGAGGCGAACCACGAGTTGCATCAGCTGTTGGGAGAACCATCCATCGTTCACACCGCCGCGAAAATAGGAAGACTGGCGGTGGAGCCGGGCGCGAGCCAGAATGTCGGACAGTAATCCGGTGAAAATTGTTCTCAACAACGATCCGACGGGAACAAGAAGGCGAGGTGCACAGCGGGCAAGGTGGATCGATCAGGTGGAGGACGACTTGCGGACCCTCCGCAGACTGCGTGGTTGGCGAAGTGCAGCCATGAACCGAGCTGAATGGAGAAGTCTTTTATGTGCAGCACAGGCCACTCCGGCCTTAGTCTGATGATAAATAAATAAATAAATAAAAATGTAAATATTCAGAGAATCAAAGTGTTTTACTGTACTTTCCCCAACACTGTATGTTAAAAGTCCAGTGGTGTACGAAGAAATTTAAAATAAGTTTCCATATAATAAATATTTCATAAATGCTCAAAAATAAACATTTTGTTGCATCTGGCAATATTATGTAGCAGCTGACAAGCTTTTACCACCCCATTTCCACCCATCTCAAATTTTCGTCACTTTTTCGTACAAGTTGCCTCACCAATACTAACAAGCAATAACGTCATTAATTTTCAAAACAGAGTTAAGGAGTCTTGAGCCTTAACGGTAACGAAACGAGCCAGCCCAGGGCTGAAAGTCTCGCTAATAAAGACAAACAAAATCATAACGGCAAAAGCATTTTCCACATCAGGATTCGTCCATCGTCATGCCCCCTGTTTCACCGACATCTATTAGTGCTGTCCAATGAGCAGCTCGAAGTAGCTCGAAGTTGTTCCCGTCCTGCTCGTTCTTTTTTGTCAACAAATGGGCATGAGCAGGACAGGGAGAAACTTCGAGCTCTCATTGGACAGCACTATTGTTTAAAAATCCTATACTGTTCACTAGTACGCAGCACTCTCGAATATGCGGGACCGGTTTGGTCTCCATATCAGCTGACATACATTCTTTCTATCGAACGAGTTCAGAGGTAGTTTATAAAGTTTGCACGGCAGGAACTACCATGGAGGGACCCAACAAATCTACCCCATTATCGCGTCGGTAATTCAACAACGAATTTTCTTCTTCGACCTACTTAACGGTATAATTGATTGTCAAGAGCTTCTACAGCAGATCCCAAATAACGTTCCTACACGACGACTGCGCCATTCTCTGAAGTTTCTTCAGAATTTCCGGGGCCACACCATCAGATTAGACACGACAACGGCACAACTGTCATTTTTATTTTTCACGCATGCTGCGACGCAGCAAGAAGCTAAATCAACAAAAAGTGATAGTTGTGCACCGCCTTCAGAGCCGAGTGGTGTGCTAGCCCTGAAACGCGAGCACTTTGAAACTTGGATTCCGTCAGGAGTGACCTTAACCCTTCCGCACCGCAGAACAACTATGGCTTTTACAAACCGTTCGATTCATGTTTGCGTTCGTTCATTGATGTGGCTGATGTGTTTGATTTTAATATGTCGAAAATCATGTTTGTAAATAGAATTAACGAACATGGTTGGCTTTTTTAATATAAAATAAACAGTCTGTACGAATTATTCGAAGATGGTGTTAAATAAATAAATATTGTAAGATACTTTTTTTTAAAAGCTCTTACGATAATGAACTGATTCGGGGGCTATACCCCATGATAAATTTCTTTTAAAAAGCCCCAATTGCAGGGGAACATGTTCTAATGATGCATTCCAGCTTGTTTTACACAGCTGTGCAAAAAACATGGTCCCAAACAAGGGGCAAGAACTCTAAACTTTGCGATCATATCACTCATTGTCTCGCAATAGTATTTCGTGATATTTCTAGTATCCACGATTTTCGCCAAACAATGAAACGGTTGCTAGTTCCCACGGTATACAGAAAACAAGGTAGGCTCGTTAGGAAAATGATACTTTGAATGTGACGCATATTTTATCGCTACATGTTGGAGTACAAAAGTAAGCATGCTGCGACCGTAGAGCATCGTCTCGGTCCAGCTTGCGCGAAGATTAGTGATGACGTCAGCATGTATGCATTCCAAACAGATATGTTTACATATGATGATAAACCTGTTCTTGTTTTGTATGCCGTGCTAGTTCGGTTGTTATGGCGTTTGTCAGTTAGTTGATGAAACACAGTGCTCCCCCGTAAAGGAAACACATGATTTCTACCTTCCACAGAATCTAGAAAACATTCTAACCGCATTTTATTTTTCTAATCAAACCAGACGTGGGCCCCAAAGAATGCTCAAAAAGTAATAGTAGGGACACGGTAGGTATTTTCGTCTGTTCGTCATAGTCTCGAAAACCAATAAAAGAGACGCTGTTTTGTAAAACTCATACGTACCAAATCGTAAGCTCAGGAGAAACGTTCTGCTATAGTGGAGTTGTAGCAAATGTACGTTGCTTTCGTTGGTTTTAGCCCCTACGACGATGGACGGAAATACCTGCCGTGTCCCTAATAGAAATAACTGAAATCATGTGTTGCCTAAAACTGGGTGGACTGTATCGACTTGGTGGCGTTGTGTTTCATGCTTTCCTAACCAGGGCTCTTTGATCAATTTACCGTAGATACGACGTAGTTTTTCGCTAGTAGAGCGATTTCTGCAAACTCTTTTCCTCTTAAAGATTTGGTGAGTTTCACTTATTTTAACAAACTTGCTTGGCCGATGCTTTCGCTGCATTTGTTTGTTCATGGCTTTTTTTCTGTTTTTTTATCGATGATAAAATTTACTAAATGTACTCAGGACATGTATATTGACAGCCCCCCGTAACGCTGGGTAGACACCTATGCGTGGTGTGTTACGGTGTAAGATCTACTACGGGCACATTGTCAGCTACAGGCAAATCCTGGCCCAATGAATACCTTTCCCAATATTCAACTCCGTGATACTTATGAGGGTGACGCTGAGTAGGGGGCCTCTCATCAAGTAAGAACTACATTAACACTTACTTTCCCGTCAAATTACGGTGAAGATGGGCGTGGCCAGGAGTAGTAATCCTCATGCTTTTGTGATTTTTGTCCTAGAATGAAATCAAGGACCAATGCCAGCTACGGTAAGAAACCCCCCTAGTCTTTTACCATTCCTTTTCACATCCCCGGCCCTCCCGCTGGAGGTCAAGTTTAGTCTCCAGTGGAACATTAACGGGTTCTGGAACAACCTCCCAAACCTCGAGCTGCTGGTGTACCACAGTTTACCCTGGACCATCGCTTTTCAAGAGGTCAATCGCGTGTCCAACACATCATGGATCAGGCCCTCGCAGACAAATACCGTTTGGCCAGCAAGGTTGGAAGCAACTTGAGGCACTCCGTAACCATCGGGGAACTGCGGGATATCTCCTTCGATGTCCTCGATATCAACGAAGACCTGTCGGTTGTTGGTGTCCGGCTGCACGGAAGTGTAACGTTTACCATTATTAACGTTTACATATCCTTGCGGTGCCTTTTCCGCCGTCCGAAGGACCTGTGGAGGCAGGTAAATGCAGCGGGAAACCGAGAGCTGTTCTCATCATCCTCGATCAGGGCAACCGTACAATCTCCGACCCGCTCAGGTTGTCAACATTCTCGGTGAATAATTTGCCTCCCTGGTAGCCACTTCTTATTATCCGGCTGAGAATCAACTCCGTGAGAAACTGGAATTCGATGTTAGGTGCGACATTTAAGAACACGCTTTTCGCTCAGGGTATGACACTAGCACAGACTTTGCGAACCTATACAGCATGCTCCAAGAAGCGTACAACAATGGCAACTATGTGGTTTCACTTGACATTGTCAAAGCATTTAGTAGGAACTGGAATGGGACATCATCGGCACCGCATCTGATTTCTCATTGCCATGGACGGGGTCTACGGAGTCTTGCCTGCAAATGTATATCTTTTCGTTTATGCCGACGACATACTATTGGTCGTAATAGTCAGTACGCCTGGTTGAACTAGAATTTGAACCCAGACGGCGGTGAGCTCCATTCAACGTTGGGCTTTATCCGTCGGTGTCAGCATAAACGTCAGAAAATGTGTCCGTGGGCACATCTGCTATAGGCTAGCGGGACCTGCTATAAAGCTAGGCACTGAATCAGTCCCCAACCGAAAAATCGTTCGGGTCCTCGGGGTCGACGTGGACCGAAAATTGACATTTTTATCACACTTCCGGGTGGTGAATGTGGAATGTAAAACCTGTATGAACCTCATGTGGACCCCCGCGAGAAAGCACCGTTTCAGCAAAAGGCACACCAGACCATCAATGATGTCCCGCCAGTTCAATTGCCGCATACAGTCAGATTCTCTTTTTTTAAAACCTCCATCAACTAGATAATGAGAAATGAGAAGTGAGTAAGAATCCTATTTGTCAAAAGGCATGATTTCGAATTTTTGGTTCAACTTTTCACTTTTGGTCCGATTGGGACATCTGGCGAGCAGAGGAACGGAACTACCATCACACGGCTGCATATGCTTTTGGGCTTTGCGGTCGTTATTGACCCTGTTGGATGATATCGCAGGGCAATAATGGGGCTTTTGTGTATCTGAAGAGACAGACGGCGAAAATAGACTTCACCATCAACTCTACGTATACGAAGTACATGCTACGTGTATATAACTGGGCCTTCCTCAATCTAGCATTAAAATGCGCGGCTACAAAGCAAATACATGCTGAAGGAAGAAAGGATCGATTATTGGTCCAGCATAGGAAATTTTCTTGACATTCCTAGACGTACCTAGATTATCAATATTCAACATGTTATAAAATCGTTAGCTTGGATTCGAAACATCGCAGTTGAGTAGGTACTGTGGTTGCCAATGAACACTAGACTCTAAAGGCGTCAATTTTTTAGTTGAGGATCTACATCCAACAAATATAATAGAACATGCTGCAAAACGATATCTGGATTACGTGGTAATACCTTCCACAAGGCAACTCATCCAAGTTAAACATCATCAACGTGTTACAACTAT
Organism: Armigeres subalbatus; assembly: GCF_024139115.2. Classification (NCBI taxonomy): domain Eukaryota; kingdom Metazoa; phylum Arthropoda; class Insecta; order Diptera; family Culicidae; genus Armigeres; species Armigeres subalbatus. The sequence goes on along the minus strand of NC_085140.1, from coordinate 238,644,149 downwards.
TTTCACATTACCCATCCACCGATGCAGAGACAATTTTCGACAGTAACGAGTAACATCATTTGCTTCCTATTTCCTTCGCTCGTATCTCGGTTCCTTCGAACTCATCACAACAGGCAATAATACGGTGTGGCTGCGAAGGCGGTCGGAACAAATTGACTTAATAAAGTCATAAAACTTTTAACTAAAATCGATACCAGCAGCTGGTGCTGCAGTGTGTGGAAAGAAGTTGTAGCAACATCGCAGAACATTACAAGTTCCCTGGCGAAATCACTTTCGCTACTGAATTCTGTTGGCACCCACGATGCGGTGCATTCGATGCATCCAACGGAAGGGTGGCGCGTCATCAGCCAGTTTATGTTGATATTATTACCGTAATAACGATGTAAACGTTATATCGAAATCATGTTGAAGCTCTTAAGCTTCTTCTATTTTCGCGACTGCCATCCTGCGCTCGCTGACTTGACTATTCGTTCTTTGTTGGTGTTTTGAGGAACCCAGCGTGTCGCTTGAAAGCGCATTTCTCCAACTTTGGCAGTGATCCGCCCACTTTGCCTTTATTCTTCAGTTGCAGCACGGCGTCGACGGAACAGGTATACGAATGGTTCCTCCACTGGATTGTACAATAAAATTATATGTGAGTGAGAGCCATTAAAAAGTTTAATCGAGAATGCTGGCTCCAACGATGGCTCGTGTGCGAAATTAATTTTAATAATTTCCTGTCGACACCGGTGCCGGTGCCTAAGAACACGATGGAAATTGAAATTTGACGTGAGTGCACGGTTTGTCATTGATCCCCGGTGGAATGTGAAACTCGTTGCCCTGTTATGGGTGGTCGTAATTCTTGTTTTATGGTGTAGGAAAAGTTACAGTCCTTGAGCTGTTCTAACGATTTGACTTAGGCTTATTTCCATAGACGTCTGAGTAGAAGTGGAATTTTCATTGTGGTTCCCAGGACCTTCTGGAATTGAGTTGTACTTGCTATACAATAGACAAAAAACAATATGCTGTGTTATATTTAAACAATATCTCTCAATTGATAATTTTAAAAATTCATCACAAATGTCATGAGCTTCTTCTTCTTCTTATTGGCATTACATCCCCACACTGGGACAGAGCCGCCCTCGTAGCTTAGTGTTCATTAAGCACTTCCACAGTTATTAACTGCGAGGTTTTCTAAGCCAGGTTACCATTTTTGCATTCGTATATCATGAGGCTAACACGATGATACTTTTTATGCCCAGTGAAGTCGAGATATATTTCCAATCCGAAAATTGCCTAGACCGGCTAAACTTCGGGAATCAGACCCAACCACCCTCAGCATGGTCTTGCTTTAGCAGCCGCGCGTCTTACCGCGCACACAGCTAAGGAGATATGTCATGAGCTTACGAATGCTTAAAACATGGGAAAAGGGGTGAAATGGAGAGTAATGTCATATACATTGGGAAAATGATTCAGAGCTGCAAATGATCAGCCAATTCCTTAAAGGGAATTAAATGTACATTAAATAAGACAATTCGCATTGGCCTACAAAACTATCATAGATTATAATTTAGCTTCAGTGCTCAATTTTTGCGTTTCTTCCAATTCACTTGGATTATAGTTTTCCCGAATGGAAGTACGAAACCCTCGAAGGAAATCTTTCGCTGTGTTGTGGTTATCCCAATCTTTCCCCAGTTCATAGGTCGAGCGGAGCGAATTGGCTCTACCGTCGTTATAATCCCCTTCAGCCAACTGCAAGACGCATATACACTTCTGGTCACAAGATTTGAATCACAAATAAATAAACCAGTGTTGATTTTTATTTTGAGTTGAAAAATTTTAAGCAAAAGAGTATTTTTACTTTTCGATATTTCGTAATTTCGAAAACAATATGAGTTCTCAAACATTCAAGCTATGTTTGCATTTGTTTCAGAGGGATGACGCAAACTTATGGTCGGGAATGTATCATACCACCTACATCAAAAGCAAATGAGGGAGAAATTCAATTGCTCTATTTCTGGTACGGCTTGAGGGGATTTTGGCCTCAGCAGAGAATGTGGTGTAAAATGCGTTTAAATACATCGAGCTTCCTTTCTCTTCCTATGTAGAAGAAATTTAAAAAAAAACTGATCTGCACGTATTTGTAAAACGTGTTTAATGTTTGCACAAAATTGGCCAGAATTTTTGATTATTGGCAAGCATGTGATGAGATCACTCGTCGGTACCTTAATAACGATTCTGCGCATAATATGTTATCCTATTTTGACTCACGGGTGCGTTTCAAGCCACTATCTTCTACATGTGGAAGCTTGATTGCGTACGAGTAAACCAAAATGTGCCTAATGCATTCGTATTTGTAGTTACGACGTACGCACATAAGCCCAGTGCTAACGAAGATCAAACAGTTTATTAGATGGGCCTACCATATCATCAAGGCGGTTGAGGGGATGTTACTTGATAGATTGCCATCTCAGGGATGTTGAAGTTAAAACACTATCATCATATTCATAATTCTATCATTTGCAACAACATTGTAAGTGATTCCGTCATATATCTAATGAAAGGTTTCTGATTTAACGAGCGCTTTCAAATTGGAAATTCATTTTGAACCAAAAATTTTCACGCAACATAGGTTCATGAACAGTTGACCAATTGGCACGAAACCTTTTTGTACGAAACTATTATTTATTTTCTTTAGAAAATAGAATCTAATCGAATGAGAAATTCAGCCATATGAACTCAAATATGCACTCTGCAAAATGTGACAAAATAAGAGGGTCAGGATCTCCACTGTTCAATTTGCGGCAGAGTTCGTTTAGAAGACCACGAGTTCCCTATTTGATTCCATGCTGTCTAAAGCAGGCGAACTAAGCCGTCTTTCATGTATACGGCAGTTTTTCTTAACCTTTCCGTCCCGGACATCTGGGCTTCCAAAAAATATTTTTTTGTAGAAACCACCCGTTATCCACGGAAAAAGTGGCCATTTACAAATTTAAGGTATTTTGACCTTAAACTTCATGAGCCACTTAGGTTTAATATATGGTCACATCAGCCATAATCTGGAGGACAGAATGGGCATTTTTGAAATAGAGGCAAAGAACGTCATGTAACACCTTTAACCTCATGATTTCAGAATGCAATGATGAAAATAATATTGAATTCAATACGGTACAAAAGCAGCACATTCCGGAGGACTTACGGAATGGCCCTTTCCTAAATTCAGTCAAAACAGATCATGTCACACATCAAAAACCATGATTCTACAAAACAATGATGGAAATAATATTCTAATAATATTCTAAAGGTTCCTGGGCCACTTGGGTTCAATCTGGTGACATCGGCCACAATCCAAATCTTTGGATTCGGTCAGCTGTTTTAATTTTTGAAAGCTAAGGGCTTTCAGAGTCAGCAACGGAAAGGTTAAAATTGAATCAAAATATGTCGTGTAACACTTCAAACTTCATGATTTTGTAAAAGAGTTTGGGAAATAATATTTCTAGGATCCCTGGGCCTTTTAGATCCAATCCGGTCACATCCGCCACAATCAGGGGGGCCTACGGAATGAACATTTCCCAAATATATCCCAAATTAGCATTAGCATTGAGCAATTCGCACAAATTCGTAGGTGGTAACAAGCCGGGCCTATTGTATGAAGGTAGCATCACTTTCATCCATTACCACATATGTTGATTTGGGACTAAATACTATCGCCAGATGGAAGCAATGCACTCTCCAATAGTCGAGATCTGTCCTAAGCACGTCCTTGCGAATGCTGAGGAAGGAGAACGATGGTGACTTGGCACCTATAATGCAGAAAGATGCAGAAAACTCTTCGACCTCTCATATGTGCCTAGGGAGGTTTTGGAATTCTGTGGAAGGTTATAACAGTAGAAATCGTTTTGGTAGAACGCGAAACACAGAAAGAACTAAGATAAAATTAAATATATACCGCTTTAACTTTTTTTATTCGTTTTATTATTATCATCCTACTGCAAAATTTACGAGAAAGGATGCATTTTCTGTCAAACTATACATTTAAAAGAAAAAAACTCAAAGGTGCAGCCCAATCGGGTTGTACGCAAAGGTAACGTAGGACTACGTAGCTATACGAAATGGAGGGTATTTTTCTCGCCATTTGGCCGTCGACCAACGGAAAGTGCAATTTTCTTAATTTTGTTTCGTTAGTCATTAGGAAATATGATATCGATTTTTTCCGGGTTACCATCGTATGGTGACGACAGAAAGTTGCCCGCTGGTAGCAGAATCACAAGCGTGCGTCGGAGGGAGATTATGCAATGCGTTTGTTCAAGTGGTTGGCGTCAATGGCAGTCGAATGGAATTTATCACAAGAGTTTGGTTGTTGTTGAGGTTGGGCCGGCGACCACCATTGCAGACTTCCACCGCAATTCGGTGCTTTCCTTTGAAAATGCTACCAGAGCGCCTTCGTGCTGCTGTGTTCGCTCCGCTGCGTCCGCTCTGCATGCAAATAGGAATGGGCGATACCCGATACTGATACGATATATCGAGAATCGATATTTTCGCTCCAAATAATCGATATTTTGAATCTATTTTTTTAAGTTCGATGTTGTTGTGTCGATTTTTTGATGTGTGGATTCGATGATCTAAATTCAGCTGAAATCTAAAGTTTTCTATTTTTGTTATGCTCGTGCTGGTACATCAGAATATCGATGTTTTTCAACGCCGCATCGATATTTCAATAATCATCTGAGAAGGCAAAAACATCGATTCAACAGTATCGATATTTTTCCAAAAACACCATTCCTGGCGTAAAGTCTTGGCGACGCTCTGCGAAATCCCGATCAGAATGAAACGCGCGCATCAAAGCTGCTTTCTTGTATTCAATAAATTGAGCCCGTTAGCTCCGCCCCTTTGTGATCTGATATAAGTGTAAATATAATGTGCACTAATAACGATAAATGAAGGGGCGGGGCTAATGGAATTACTTCATTAGATATAAGAAAGCTGCTTTTTGGCGCGCGCGAGCTTTTGATCGAGATTCCACAGACAACGGACCGTTCTGAGAATGATAAATTCTAAGAATCCTATGAAAATTTTTGCAAGATTCTGAATTTGGTTATGAGATGCTATTCATCTTAGATGCGTATTGTTGCGAGAAATAACAGCAGAAATTTGATTCAAGGCGAAGTTTCTTCATATTACCAAACATTATCTCTTGGCATCTGTCTGTCCGAGCGACGTTCACCGATGGGTGGTTGTTGTAGAAAGTTTCCACTGAGGTGGCGTCTTCATAGATTTTATACAAAAGCCACCATTTTATACAAAAGAAGGGTGCTCCGACTATTCGAAATAAACTTTCTTCAAAGTGCAAAACTCAATCGTAGATAGCGAATTTGATAGCGCGTCGGAGAGAGAGATGATGCAGTAAGTTTTAATGGATGGAACCTTTAACAGCAACCAAGCTACCACGCCAAACCCGATGCCACCGAAACAGTCCATTTCGCAATTAACTCTTTCTTTTCATAAAATATTGGTCCTGAGAAGAACCAATTTTCTTTTCCCAATGTTCTTTTCAACTAACTGACACCACAATTTGTAATAAATTTTCAGCATCAGCACTGGCGGTGCAGGATCCTGGGATCGCCACAGTGCTATTTTTTATGGTCAACCCTTTCATATGAAATGCTGGTTCGTTGAGGTTAAAGCAACAATCGAGCACCACCACCAATGCGATGGTTTTTTCTGAAAATGTTATAAGCGTCTCCGTGATGATGTGTCCGCTCCGCTGCGATCGCTTTGATGCGTCTGATCTGCGTGAAACCTTGTTCAAACTGAGGATAGATCCAAACCGCAAGTGATTGATTTTTGATGTTCAGTAATGCGTACGGTTGACCTGTTTCTAAACTGTTAATCAATTATCGATAATAAATAGTTAAAACCAGTATTTTCAAAAACAAAGAAGCGTTGACTCATCCCCGATCGAATGGTCCAAAAAATTGAAAATCCATTGAGAAACGGCTTAGATATTAAAGTTTAGTCTATCATATTTTCGTGACGGTCCCCGATTTTCGCAATCGTAAAGTGTACCCCAATATAGAAAACACAGACGTCAAAAAAAAATATGTTCAATTCTTCGTCTATGTATACACCTGTGTATACATTATTATGTGTATTGATTATTATGCCCTTTTCAAATGTTAGTCTAAAATAGCGTAACAGATAAAATGTAAACACTCCAGTTCTTCTTCTATGTATTTCTAGCTATATGTATAGATTAGAGGCGTCATGTCATTTTTCAAATCAATGGTTTTCGAAGCCATTCTGGTGCACAGCCTTATGTGCCGACACCTCTAAAACAATTTTAAATACTGATGGCAGTGAGATATTGTAAAAAAACAAAGCCGAATATATTCAATTACTCAACGCAAAGTATTGTAAATCAACATAAATTAAAATTTTGCATATAGGAATTGTTGGGTTAATTTACCTTTCATCAATTTAAAAGTTATGTGAGATATCGCATACCTTATCACGGTTTGGCGAAACGTCGAAAACAGCCAGTCAGATTTACTTAACTGGAGCGCGGTGGGTGACATGTTCAAACGTGTCACATATTGGACAGTGCACGATATAGCGGTACATAACCGCGATCGTCATTGAGTGATGATGCATTGGCGCATATGTATGGGACACAAGGAAAGAATTGTTTGAGAGTGAGGCAGAATAATAAGCCAAAATGATAGAGCAATAAGAGTCTTCATTGAATCTACATACACGCAGGTGTATTGATCTAAAGGGGTTTGTTGCCCAGTGTGAAAACAGAGAGAACATGATTTTGTTCTTACCAATATAAACTTGAAAGGAAATATTGATATTGGGATCTGAGTGTTTCGGAAAGGAAGAGCCGACCCGAAGGGTAATGATTCTTTAGGAAAGGATTTCAAAGCCCAGTTGAAAGAAAGAGAAAAACAATTGATTGATTGATTTTAAGAGTATACTTAAAATCAAAGAGTAATACAAGCGGTAGCTAGTTAAAGCTCAGGTATGGTGCGCTGTTTCTGAACCCATGCTGGGTTCGAATACAGATTTTGGAAGGTTTTCCACACTCCGTTGGTTTAGTAGTATCATGCATTATGAAACATTTGGGACTTGTTGAACATTACTCTGAGACAGCAATGGTCAAGTTTAGGTGTAAAGAAAGGGTAGGACTTAGAGATACTCATTTTATACAAAGATATGAAATAATACATTAGTAAATTGAAGTAGCATTGAATGTGTGCTCGAAATAAGAGAGTTTAGAGTGGAAAGAGAGCAGAATTTTTCCAAGAGAATTTCAGAGGGACATCCAAAAAGGGCAAAGTTTCGTAAAGTATGGAAGTCAATATTAAGGCTGAATTAGCTAACTTATGACAAGAAATTAAATAACTATTGTAAAAATTTGGAATCAAAAGGAGTTGTTTGGAATTTATGGATTTTTCAAATAAGCTGATGAAGCGTTTCGTGCAAAAGAGTTTAGGAGCATCCATAAAGAATGCAAAGTTGAGTAATGAATGGAACCTCAAAATCGAGGATATTTACGAAGTTAAAATTAAAACCACATAGTCTGAATAGATAAATGGGATTGAGGAAAATGGTTACGTTACTTAAGGATTCTTGGACCTTTCGTGGGGTCCAAAGTCCAGTCTGATGCAATCATGAAATCATTATGAAATTCAGAACTCGATTGATAAATACCGTGCGCTTTTCCAAGCTCGGGGTCAGTCCCAAATATTCAGCATAGCACCTTTATTGGAATTCGGCGCTTTCTAGGTTTCCCTAGCGCCTACGAACACCCAATTGAATCAGGGTTGTCCTTAGACACCTCGACACTCTGACTAGTGCACGAATCGAGATCTAGTTTAAATTAAATAACTTTTGAAAAACATAAGTGAACAGTTAAATAGTCGGTATCGCAGTAAATCGCGGTAAAATCGAAAATCGGTGTTAGAGTCTCAGAATAAGTATCGAAAATAAAAGTGTTATTCTTCAAAGAATTGTCGCTACGGGAAATAGTGCAAAGTTTGTAAAACGAAAATATCTGAGTTTATAATTATACGAAAAGTGTTAATTGTACATAATGAGTGTAATGATAAGTGCTAAAATGTAAAAAGTTTATAAAAAACAAGTGATCTCATAAATAATAAAGTTTTATTCTAACCGTAATTGAGTGCTTGAAAAACCCGAAAGACCAGGCGTGTGTTCGGCATAGAACGCTTATACTTCATTTGTGCGTGAACAATACATCAAAAAGAAGTTTCCTTCACTGGGTCCTGAACAACTTGCAGAATTTGGGACCGATTGGTTGCTTCCTCCTTTCGCATCGCGTTTGAAGTTTGTATGGAAATTAGTATGGGGAGAACGTATATTTTTGCATTTCTACTACTAGAGGTTTCAGTTCATGGTAAACCTGGGCACATTGCGTTAAGATAAAAAGGATGCCGACTTTGCTGAAGAAGGCACGTTGCTGGAACGTCCACGTCCACGCTTCGAACCTTGAGTGTTCAATCCATATGCAAAAAATCGTTTATTCTGCCAGCACTGCCATACTACGTAGACCAATAATTTAACTGAGTGTTATTTCAAAATAATTGATCTTATAGGGCTTTAGAGGCTAATGGGAGCTATCCGGAATTATTTCACAAAGAAAAAATCCGAAAAGAAGGATGGGTTCTGCCCTTCGATAACGATAGGTTGTCCGGTAGTGCTGGTAGAAACATTAATTTCTTGCATATGGTTTAAACAATCAATTTTCGAAACGTAATAACATTTTTGTAACCTTCCAGCTACGTATCTTCTTCGAGCAAAGTCTTTCCGCATCTTCCAGACTATATGCTAAAGTATTGAGTCACGTGATTGATGATAAATTGAAGCCGCTAAGAGCAAAAATGAAAAAAGTACGTTTCCCATACTAATCTCCATGTTTAAACGCGATGCGGCATGCGAGGTCGCAACAATCGAACCCATATTTTGCACAGTTGATTGGGGTCCCAAAACGGTTCAGGAAAACCTTGATCTCACTTGATCGGACAAAGCTTGCGTTTTTCCATACAACTGCGCCCCACTCTAGTATAGATAAACAACAGGAATTTTTACATTTTGGCTGTTACACTCTTTTTTGAAAATTTGGTCCAGATATAACATTTCATTATGACTATTGTGACATGCATTTGGTAATTCTCATAATCTTATGGGCCTAATAGCATAAATATTTTTGGTTATGATAAAACACTACTTATCATGTCATTCGGATATTACGACACACATTGAAGAATTTTTTGGAACCGCACCATAGAATCTAATTTAGTGAAATATCACTATTCAAAATATAAAAAGACCAAAATCTGATTGTGAGACACCTTGGGATTTACGAGTTTGAGAGAAGTACGTTTGTATGCATTAAGAAATTCCATTTGTTAACTTGGAGGCAACGCACAACTGTCGTCTTTTTATTTCAGCTTGTGTGTCACAGCATGCGTGAAATAATAAATATGACACTTTGTTGCTTCCGTATTGAATGATGTGCCATTGAAACCCGATTCAATTTTGTTTTAGATTCCGGAAGCTTGCTCAATAGGGTAATTCGCCAAATGTTGGTCTGGCATTTTTTGCCTATTGTTGAACGCACGTGCATTTCTTATGGGAGTTCAACAATAGGCGATAAAATCAGCCGTTCAACATTTGGCGGTTTCCCCTAATGTTTTAAAAAATGCGTGTTTTGTTACACAATTTTTAACACAATGTTGCATCTAAATGTACCGTAGCACAGTGTTTTATTTCGTCATTTTCACGATCGAAATTCAAAAACTCGAAAAGTGTTGATTTTGGATAGGGTTTGTTCACAGAAGTTTCAAGATATTTAGAAGCGCATCTTCGATAAAAACAGTTTGATGATTAATTCCCAAAAGTGAGTTGAGAAAATTATTAAAGTTATTAAAGTTGTAGCAAATGTTAATACGAGAACTTTGCTGAACATCGAGTTTCTCATTCTTATATATAACAAACTTAAGTCGTTTTATGTAAAAACCCCATTAAAATCTTATTTTCATTTTAACTTTTTTCCACGATTTTTTCTGTTCTCTTCTACAAAGTTTAAACAAGCAAATTACATGTTTTTGCTGAACATTGTAATCATTCCATTCACAACAAAAGTTATCGTTAAATTATAATATTTTTAGAGGTATTTCCACTTGTGATTACTCCTTAATTGCAAAAAGTCGCAAATTTCTTCACGATATGCTGAAAATCGCTTATTTCATTTTATACTGACATTGAAAACTTTTTGTCGACAAGAGTCTTCTCGAATGCTGTGTTAAAACTTGAACCCATGAAAATCATAATATTTAGTAACTTTGTTTTATAAGAGATAGAAAGTTACAATGTTCACAAAACATGTAATTTTACTGGTTGACAACTTTGTAGAAGAGAAAAATGTGAAAATCATTATAGTTAGTTTAAGTTAAGAGAATGATTTTTAGGAATTACACATAAACCGTAATAATAAGCGTTTCAATTTGATTAAACAGCAGAAACATCTCTGCAGGTAATTTGTAGGACAAACGAGGAACTGACGTCTGATCATTGATATCGGATCCCGTTGTATCAAAAGCCAAGAACTGAAGGAGGTTGCTTCCAGAAGATACTAAACTGTTTTAGTGAAAGTAGAAAGTGATGAAAAGAACAACGAATACAAATCCTGTTGAATTTGGAAACAACTTTTCCTTGGTATATTTAGAAAACTTGCATTTCACGTTATAACAAATGTGGCGATGAAGCTGAGTTTCTAAATTATTGAGTAATAAACTTAACATTTTATGTGGAAACTCTAAAAATTATTCTTTTAATTTAAACTAATCTCAATGATTTTCTCTCCGTCTCTTCTACAAAGTTGTCAAACTAGTAAAATTACATGTTTTTGCTGAACATTGTAACTTATCTCTTTATAAAACAAAAGTTATTCAAATATTATGATTTTCATAGGTTTACAAGTTTTAACACAGCATTCGAAGACTCTTGTCGACAAAAGTTTTCATGTCAGTATATAAAATGAAATAAGGATTTTCAGCATATCGTGAAGAACTGCTACTGTACTGGGTAATCACAAGGAAATACTCTAAAAATATGTATATTTTAACGATAACTTTGTTGTATGTGAGATGGAATGTTCAATGTTCAGCAAAACATTAATTTTGCTTGTTTACAATCTTGTAGAAGAGACGGAAATGGAAAATCATTGGAAAGAGTTAGAATGAAAAATAAGATTTTAATGGGGTTTTACATAAAACGACTTAAGATTTGTTATATATAAGAGATAGAAACTCGATGTTCAGCAAAGTTGTCGTATTAACATTTGCTGCAACTTTGGGAAGAATACGTGTATCTCATTATGGTGGAAAATAATTTTCTCAACTCACTTTTAGGGAATTAATCATCAAACTGTTTTATCGAAAGATGCGCTTCTAATATCTTGAAACTTCTGTGAACAAACCCTATATCCAAAATCAACATTTCGATTTTTGAATTTCGATCGTGAAAATGACGAAATAAAACACTGTGCGTAGAAACATTTTTTTACGCCATTACATTATCTTTCTTTCTGCTGTCTAGAACATACAAAGAGCACTAGGATAGGATGTGACAATTGCATTGCGACTGCCTTGTTGTTCACTCAGTCGTTGCTTCGACGAGGTGGTGGCCCGTGCTTCGATAATATTTTTTTGTTAAATCAGCGAATAACATATTTTAAAAACATTATCTCGTTAATTTCTCCATTATTCGTGTAAGAATGCTACGTACTATCAGAAAAAGTTTTACTCGGAATTAGATGAATTCTTCAGTGAAATGGATAAAAAGTTGGTTAACAATGCTTCAAATCGAGTGTTCTAAATTAGTATAACCCTTAAGAATCATGCATAAATCATTTGCAGTCCAGCATTAATTAATTTTACTCAAAAAATCAAAAAACAAACTTTTGAATTTTGTCATAAATTTCAATTTAATTACCCAGTAACAGCGTCTGTTCTCCATGTTAGGGGCGGCTGATCATCGTCCGAGCGGACTCTAAGTGAAACTAATCATGGTCCACCGGAAATAAGGAGGAATGGCCCTCCGGTTTGGTGTCAGGCCCTCAAGCCAGCCTTTAAAAATCATAAGCAACGAACAATCAACAAGAGACGGACCGGAACCATCGGCGAAGACCATCGCAACGAAAAGGGACTAGCGATTGGAAACTCGGTCTGTGGAACTGTACTCTCAACTCATCGGGAGTCACGCATACTCGCCGATGTGCTCAGACCGTGGATTCGGCATCGTAGCGCTGCAGGAGGTTTGTTGGAAGGGATCAATGGTGCGAACGTTTAGAGGTAATCATACCATCTACCAGAGCTGGCGCACACACACGAGCTGGGAACAGCTTTCATAGTGATGGGCGATATATGAAAGGCGCGTGATCGGGTGGTGGCCGATCAATGAAAGAATGTGCAGGTTGAGGATCAAAGGCCGGTTCTTCAACTTCAGCATAATCAACGTCCATACACACTCCGGAAGCACTGATGATGAAGGACGCATTCTACGCGCAGCTGGAACGTAGTGACAGCGCTGCCCAAGCCACGACGCCAAAATCATCATAGGAGATTTGAACGCTCAGGGGCCAAGAGGAGGAGTTTGACCGACATTGGAAAGTTCAGCGCTCACGGCTGAGCGAACGAAAACGGCCTCCACGACTAATTGATTTCGCCGCCTCCAAGAATATGGCCATTCGCAGCACCTACTTCCAACACAGCCTCCCGTATCGGTACACCTGGAGATCGCCACTGCAGAGAATCACAAATCGACCACGTTCTGATTGATGGACGGCACTTCTCCGACATTATCGACGTCAGGACATATCGTGGCGCTAACATCAACTCTGACCACTATCTGGTGATGGTTAAACTGCGCCCAAAACTATCCGTCATCAAAATGCGGTACCGACGACCGCCGCGGTAGACCTAGAGCGACTGAAGCAACCTGATGTCGCCACGCATACGCGAGCATCTCGAGGCAGCGTTGCCGGAAGAGGGTGAGCTCGATGGGGCCCCTCTTGAGGACCGCTGGAATACAGTCAAAGAGCCATTAACGACGCAGCGGAGAGCAACGTCGGTATAGTATGGAAGTCGACGGAACGATTGGTCTGACGAAGAGTGCAGAGATTCTGAGGAGAAGGACGCAGCGCGGCGGTCGCGCTGCAGCAGGTACCCGGCAGAACGGAACGTTATAGACGGAAGCGGAGACAGCAGATCCGCCTTTTCAGGAGAAGAAACGCCGCCTGGAAGAAGCGGAGTGCGAGGAGATGGAACAGCTGTGCGTTCAAGATACACGCAAGTTCTATCAGAGTCACGCCATCCCGCAAAGGCTTCGTGCCGCGAGCCGAAATGTGCCGGGATAGATGGAGCATCTTGACGGACGAACGTGGGATCGAAAGATGGAAGCAGCACTACGAGGAACATCTGAATGGCGCTGAGGTACAGGCAGTGAAAGTCAAGGCAGCGGAGGAGATGACTACGTCAGTTCAGCGGACGATGGAAGCCAACCAGCCCCCACCTTGAGGGAAGTTAAGGATGCCATTCAACAGCTAAAGACCAATAAAGCAGCTGGTAAGGGATGTTAGCTGAGCTCATCAAGATGGGCCCGAAAAGCTGGCCACTTGCCTGCACAACCGATAGTCAGAATCTGGGAAAACGAACAGCTACCGGAGGAGTGGAAGGAAGGGTTATTCCATCTACAAGAAAGGCGACAAACTGGAGTGTGAGAACTTTCGAGCGATCACCATCCTTAATACCGCCTACAAAGTGATATCCCAGATCATCTTCCGTCGTCTGTCACCATTAGTGAACGAGTTCGTGGGAAGTTATCAAGCCGGCTTCGTTGACGGCCGCTCGACAACGGACCAGATCTTTACTGTACGGCAAATCCTTCAAAAATGCCGTGAATACCAGGTCCCACGCACCATCTGTTCGTTGATTTCAAGGCGGCATACGACAGTATAGACGCGTAGAGCTATGGAAAATTATGGACGAGAACAGCTTCCTGGAAGCTCTACCAGACTGATCAAAGCAACGGTGGATGGTGTGCAACAGTGAAGATTCGGCGAACACTCCAGTTCGTTGAATCGCGCCGGGGACTAAGACAAGGTGATGGACTTTCGTGCCTGTTGTTCAACATTGCGCAGAAGGTGTCATGGAGCGGTGTAACAGCCGGGGTACGATTTTCAAAGATCCAGTCATATTTGCTTCGGGATGACATGGACATTGTCCGAACATTTGCAAAGGTGGCAGAACTGTACTTACAACGCCTGAAACGTGAAGCAACAAAAGTTGGACTGGTGGTGAATGCGTCAAAGACAAAGTAATGCTTGTGGGGAACGAGCGTGACAGGGCCGCCTGGGAAGCAGTGTTACGATAGACGGGATACCTTCGAAGTGGTCGAGGAATTCGTCTACCTCGGATCCTGCTAACGGCTGACAACAACGTTAGTCGTGAAATACGAAGGCGCATCATCTGTGGAAGTCGGGCCTTACGGGCTCAGAAGAAACTGCGGTCGAAAAGATTCGCCACCGCACCAAATGTGTCATGTACAAGACGTTATAGACCGTGTCCTCTACGGACTGAAACATGGACAATGCTCGAGGAGGACTTGCAAGCACTCGGTATTCGAGAGACGGTGCTAGGACCTGGTGCGGTGAGCCGCTTTCTGCGTAAGAGCGAGGATTTTACACTCCATAAACAATATTTTGCAGTTACTGACTGTCAAACATTTCCGCTTTCGAATTTCTCTTTCACGTGCATAGCGCAAAGCGCAGACTTCTGACTTACGATGTTTACATACATATGCTCAATCAGTGTGAATCTCATGAAATTTCGTAACGAGTGCTTTTAGTGCACCATAATTTTCCACTGAAATATAATGTGAATATTGTCAAGAATACAAAACTCAAACAAAATTTTATTTTTTCCAAAAAAACAATACTTCAATATTAGATCAGAAACGCATAACCAATCTTCAATGTTTGCCGCACAATAGAAAATCTGGCTTCGTTGACAACCATCGATTCTATCGCACCAGCTGACATCTTTGGCGGTGTACAAGAAGATGGTGTGGCGGCGAAGAATGAACCATGAGCTCGCCCACTCTCGGCGAACCAGTATCCAGAAGTAGCTAAAGCCGGAAGGGTACGATGGGCAGGGCATGTTGAAGAATGCCGGACAGCAACCCTGCAAAGATGGTGTTCGCTTCCGATCCGGCAGGTACGAGACGACGTGGAGCGCAGCGAGCGAGATGGGCAGACCAGGTGCAGAACGACTTGGCGAGCGTGGGGCGTATTCGAGGATGGAGATGCGGCCTCGAACCGTATTGTGGCGTCAAATTGTTGATTCAGTGTTATCTGTTAGATGTAGACTAAATAAATGAATGAATATAACATGGCTAAGGTAACAACAAACTGTTTTTAAAATGTGATAACGCCATCAAGTTATCAATTATTTCATCAATCACAACCATGATTTGACAGAAAATTGTACGAGTTTATGACTATTGAGCACATCTAGGAAGCAAAGGTACAAAGTGACTTCTCAAAAACTAGCATACTTAGATTACGATACATATTTTTATTTATTTATGTGCAATTTTGTTGATTCTCGCCAATCACGAAATAGCATCTTTGATTCACATCGGTCAACAAACAAAAAAGGTGTTATACAAAATAAATCGACAATTCTGAATAAATTTGGCATATATGGGAGTAATCAAAAAAGTTGTTTAGACAGGTACTGTATTGGAATAATACCATTGTAAAATTTCAATACAAATAATAGTATTCATTTTTTAAATTTTTATGTGCCAAATTTTATACAGATTTCTGTTTTAAATCACCTACCATCCTCCATAGGGTACACTAATCTGAAAACCTTTTAAGAGTGAAAAAAACTCCAAATTCACTAACACGTCGTTAGGCCGCGTCTAATGATTAAATTATCTACTGATTGTATGATTCCAGAGTTTCCTCTTATCTTCTGGTGAAATCGTGCTCTCCTAATTATTATACAGAGTTTGGTGCCTCTAGCTGAAAGGCAAAAATACGTGGAGCCGCATTCATTAGGTGATTAATATTCCAAAGGCAAATTATGGCTAATTCTGATGTGTCAAACTCCTGTGGGGTTATTTGATCAATAATAGGCTGAATTATTTATTGGATTTGAGTACTACGCCGTCGACAGTTGCTCGTACCAGGAACTGCCACCAGAGAGTGGTAACCGGGAAGAGGAGCATATCGGTACACATCAGCATCACAGCATCGGCAATATTGATTTTATGTTATGTGTCTCCGTTTTGCGGCTGTGGGACTAACTAGATCGATGGGCTTATGTGCGCGAACCGGGACACGTCCTTCCAACAAGGGTTGCTGTCGCTCCCGATATGATAAGAATGGCCAAATCAGACTTGGAAGATGGGAATGGGACCTAACAGAACAAGCGGACGGACAGGTGCCTGCTGGAGTGGGATCAATATGTCTGGCCCGCAATTTTGGATTGGCATGAGCTTTACAGATGACCAGATATCTGGGAACTAATCGGTATCTGTCAGTGCATATATTGTGGTTCTGGCATAGCTTATTATATGAATATTGGGGCTCTGGGACCAAAATGTGGATTCGGACAACACATGATTTATTACGCATATTTTTTGATTTCAATTCATAATACTCACGATAAACAACAACCAAAACTATCTCGGCTGGTCTAAAATTTAAAACTCACCTTGCTCCCACCAGAAGGCTGTTGCTGGTGGCATCCCGAAGAACCAGCTTAAAGTAGTCAATCATCGATTCGTTTCCTGAAACCTCAGGTATTCCTCGTCGGCTGTAAAAACATCGAAAACGATAAATTAATATTTGATTAGAGTGACTAAGATGTTGAGGTATCCGCGTTAATGAATAACTTTGTTATAGAATCTTTCGTGGATTCACATAAAAACGTTAAACGAATAAACGTCTTGAATTAAGATATCGAAATTGCGTATGTGAATAAAGAAGTATTATAATAAACTGACGTTGGTAGGACATCCATGGAATATTTAATTCAATATTTTGAAATGCAAAATCAAAATTAGAGTGGAGATTTTTGTTTCAAATTGAGAGATTGAATCTTCGCGACTATAGTGCAGAATTTGCTTTGCTGCAATATTCATATGACATCATTCATAAAATGGATTTAATGAAATCTCATTTTTGTCGATCAGATCTTGATGTTAGTTAAAAGAAAAACAAATGGAGAATGACTAATCTTCTAATCATATTTATACTGCAAATGACACAAATGTGAGGCATAATTCAATTTTCCCAACAAATAACCCTCAATCAATCAGCTAAAAAGCTCCCCATCACCGTGTGACATTCAAGTGACGCAAATATCCCGTGACGCAGCGTTCGAGCAATCGATAACAACGTGTGATCCGTTTAATTCTTTAAAATTAATCAACTTTCAGATCATCGAAACTTGATTTAAATTCAATTTGCAATATTGATGACTCACTGCAGCGAATGGTGACAGTGGAGGAAAAATGGATTTTCTTCCTCCAACCTATTTGCGTCTGCGGATCCTAGAGCTTGGGTTTTCATCGTCCTTGGCAAGATGCAGCGTCGAGCCCAGTGTTGTTGTCTTCGTTTTTTGCCTGAAAATTTTCTCAATTTTCATCCGTTCGTACATGAAGTCACCTATGGTACGTGAAACCGGCTTCAGACAGCTCCTGTGCCAACAATCCCTAGTTTTCCTGTGCACTTTCTTATCTGGTGTCTATGTAAATAAACATGTTGATGCTTCCTTTCTGATAAATTACCCACCGTTTATCGTTCGCACGCTTCCTTCTCCGCCGATTTCGTTGGCTTACTTCCACATATCTACAATCCAGTCAGTGTGCGCCCGTCCTGTTGTGTTCCCTCTGTTTGGGCCATCAACGGCAGACAGAAAAGCTGGAAGAACCCATTATTCTCCCGTGATTGCGTTCGCTCTATCTGCTGCAATCGTTACTTGTGTCAGTCTCATTTGTCTCCCCGGTTCGGAAAATATCGATTAGGCACGCAGGAAAGGGATGCTTGTTTGATTAAGTAACTGTTAGCGGAGTATCCTGCGCAATTACAGGACCAATATTTAAACAGCGAACATGTTTGTTATTGAAGTTTTTTGGTGTTGTATCAAGTTCTACCAGTCAACGAATCTTTATCCAAGAATTGATTTAAATGTGAAACTTCTGGATGTAGGGGAAGAGGCCCCATTTGTGCAAATGTTTCCAATCAGTTAGTCATTATTAATAACATTTTTGCGACATCTAAGGTTTTCCGTTGGCGAAATTGCGCCAAATCATGACTACACTTCTGATGAAGAATCGTTAGAGCACTTATTTGATACGTACTTCCTGGATGTATCGATATAGTATCGTACTCATGTAGCTATGGGTCTTGGGATCAAGCTCTGTAGAATCACACTACGAATAAATTCAATGGGCACTTAACATTTGCTTCTCAAAGTTTCAAGGGAAGATGGGATTTATCAGTTCTACTTTAGAGGTTTTGAGCATATCAAACATGTTTTGAAAAAGATTTTAGTATGCAGTTTTGCTACTAGATATTTGCCCATATCCTTGCAAAATATCACTGTAAAATTTGTTCGAAAATAACAATCTTTTTCTAAATGCTTAGAACGTTCGTAGACTGTTTGGCAAACATGCTCTTCGTTAATCAACATGCTAACCAATGTGAAAGTCTACCGTGATCTTCTACACAGGTTTCTACTATCAAGAAAGATTCGCTCAAAGACAACCTTTGTTGGGGCTTCTTAGATATTGAGAGTGCTTGACAACGTGTCTTTGATGCACTATATGAATCCGCACGTTGGCATGGGCTACCTAATATAATATCCAAATGGATCACCAGATGCCTAAAAACCGACATCTCTACTCGACATTACATCAAGCAGCGATTAGGAAATCAACTATCTACTCTACAACTGTTTACTTTTGTGGAATATCGTTGCAGATGCGCTATTGATATTACTCAATAATGGCAGTTTTCCTACCCATGGATTTGCCGACGACTATCTAACATTGATAGTGGTTTGTATTACGTCTTATTGATCTGATGCAAAACGCTCTTCAAAGAAAGTTATGTCGTCAATATAGGCCTTTATCCGAATAAAAATCTGATTGTTTTTTCACGGAAAACGCAACCGTAATGGTATTCGTCCATTCATCTTTTGATCTCTAAAACAAATTACTGATCAGGTAAAGTATGGGTCTAAATCTTGATTCAAAGCTTCCTGGACTTCTAACATTGATTCAGAATCAAAAGGCGTATGGCTGCCAAATGCTGATGAACTGGGTCTTAAACCCAAATATACCAAATGGATCACAACTGTTGTACACCACTTCTTATGGAGTCTCTTGTGGCAAAAGGTGAAATGAGGACACAGTCAAAATGGCATCTTCAAAGGATGTGCCTAATAGACTGGTGCGTTGTTTCAACTCTACGGCTTCGAAGTTGTTCTCGCGTGGCCCTACCCATACATTTCAAACAAGAAGCATTTTCTTGTACATACCGATTGTGGGTACTCGGTTTTATGGAAGAGACTTGCATAGCGTTTGTTATATTGATGGCTACCTAAGGTAGAGTGGTAGCAGGCGTTATTCGCGTGAGGATTGAACAGTCCTGCTCACTGGTAAACACTGCTTTCAAGCGGAAATATTTGACGCTTTCCGCTGATGGGATTATCTTTTTTCTGAGTTCTGCTGCGGATTGAGATTGGTTCACAGAGCCAAGGAAATAATCCCAAAGGCTGCAGCCTAATGGGTTAATATGGACACTGCATCTGGCACGGCATCAAAATGATCCTATACTGATCAAGACCGCATATTTGTAGATTATTTGTATTTTAGACATTCTTCTTCTTTTTTATGGTACATCCCCACACTGAGGACAGAGCCGCCTCGCAGCGTAGTGTTCATTAAGCACTTCACAGTTATTAACTGCGAGGTTTCTAAGCCAAGTTACATTTTTGCATTCGTATATCATGAGGCTAACAGATGATACTTTTATGCCAGGGAAGTCGAGACAATTTCCAATAAAATTGCCAGACCGGCACGGAATCGAACCCAGCCACCTCACGCATGGTCTTTGTAGCCGCGTTCTTACCGCACGACTGAGGAGAGCCCCACCTAGTAGACATTGAGTCCCCTTTTTATAAGGGGAATCATCCGTACATTTATTGATATTTTTTGGAAGGAATTTCTGCTGAGGCCATTATCAATTGATAGACAAAAATTTTACTTTTGACAATTCAGAATTTTGAATCAAATAACTACGTAAATATGTTCTCAACGCAAATGTACATTTGACATTCTACTGACATTCGCTAAAACATCGTTCGACAATATTTTCAAAGCTTCATGGAATCCAATGATGAAATGGGCAGCACAAAATCTCCGCCAATCACGTGGAAGTGTCCCAAGACACAAAAGTATGGATTGGTTCTGTCAGCTTGCATGGAATGCGAGATATCAATGATAATCGGCTGGTTAGCAAATGTCTTCCTTTCGAGTCCCTACCACAGAGCCCCATAAAGGAGAGGACACGGTTCTCGGATCATTTCCACTACTGAGTCACATTGTAGCAATTTGATGAACCCACTTACTTAGTGTCATATTGTGCGACAAAATGCGCCATTCTTCAATCAATCGTACCCATCTACTACAATGGCAATTCAGATAGAGAGCGCACTGCCTCCTTTGCCATCAGCAGCGTTGCCGTCACCAGCAGCAGCCACGGAATCCACATCAGAGACATATTTCGAGCGTCTGTCTGTCACTAGACAATTGGATGGTTTGTTTGCCGGCGCGCTGGATGGATGCAATGCGGACGTGCGGCAATCGGAATGGGCGGAATGCACCACATCAAGGGAACGTACAGTCAGTGCAGCGGACATCATCGCATCGTTGCTCTTTTAGGTGTTCTGATCGGAACGCTTCCAATGTCGTCGTCGTTGTCGCGTCGCAGTCGCATCAGCTGATTTTGATTGATCTTCATTCTTGAGCAACTGTCATCATCACTATCGTCATCTTCGGTTTTACTGCGGGAGTTCTGACAGCCGTATTGCTGATAGTATGAAAGAGACAGATGAATTTGACTTGAATGGAAAGGTCAAATCTATTTCAGAGACAGCGGAACTTCGACCATGGTGAAGCTATGCAGAAATTGAAGTTCTTGATGGGAACTCCTCAGATATTTCTTCCCCTAGCTCAGGCCTTAAGCCAGGTTTGAGCCTTTCAGAGTTTTATATTTTCAAATTTTAAGATTTTAAGATTTTTAAATATTTAGATTGTTTAGATTTTTAGATTTTAAAACTCTTAGGTTTTGAATTTTTAGATTTTTAGAATTCTATATTTTTAGATTTTTAGATTTCAAGATTATTAAATTTTCTAATTTTTAGATTTTTAAATTTCTAAATTTTAAATTTTTTGTATTTTAAGATTTTTAGATTTTTAGATTTTTGTATTTTTAGATTTTAAGTTTTTTAAATTTTTAGATTTTTTAATTTTTAGATTTTTAGATTTTAAGATCCGTAAATTTTGAAATTTTTAGATTTTTAGATCTCTAAAATTTTAGATTTTTAGTTTTTTTAGTTTTTCAAATTTTTAGATTTTTAAATTTTTAGATCTTTAGTTTTTTAAATTTTTAGTAATTTAGATTTTTGATTTTTAAATTTTTAGATTTTCAGATATTTAGATTTTTAAATTTCTAGATTTTAAGATTTTTTGATTTTTATGCTTTCAGATTTTGAGATTTTTAGGTTTTGAGTCTTTTAATTTTTTTTTATTTTAAGATTTTTAGATATTTAAATTTTTGGATTTTTAGATTTCTAAATTTTTAGATTTTATTTTTTTTTGTATTTTTAGATTTTTAGATTTTTAAATCTTTAGATGTTTAGATTTTTAGATTTCTAAATTTGTAGATTTTAGATTTTAAATTTTAGATTTTAAGGTTTTAGATTTTTAGATTTTTGGATTTTTAAAATTCTTGATTTTTAGATTTTTAGATCTTTAGATTTTTAAATTTTATGATTTTTAGATTCTCAGATTTTTAGATTTTTAGATTCTTAGATTTATAAATTTTTGGATTTTTTTATTTTTAGATTTGTAGATTTGTAGATTTTTAGATTTGTAGATTTTAAGATTTTAAGATTTTTAAATTTTTAGATTTTTAGATTTTCATGTTTTCATATTTTAAGATTTTAAGATTTTTAGATTTTGAGACTTAAATTTTTTTGATGTTAAGATTTTTAGATCTTTAAATTTTTGGATTTTTAGATTTTTAAATTTTCAGATTTCTAGATTTTTGGATTTTTAGATTTTTAGTATTTTTAGATTTTAGATTTTTAGATTTTTTAGATTTTTGATTTTTAGATTTTTAGATTTTTAGATTTTTAGATTTTAGTTTAGATTTTTTAGATTTTAGATTTTAGATTTTTTAGATTTTAGATTTTTAGATTTTTTAGATTTTAGATTTTTAGATTTTTAGATTTTAATTTTATATTTTAGATTTTAGATTTTTAGATAGATTTTTATTTTTTGATTTTTAGATTGAAAACGACTTTAGTTTTGTTCTATTATTATCAGAGGTTTTGTCGACTAATTTATGAAATTTAGTCAATTTGATACTAAAGAATGTTTGTAAATTGAGCATAATACTAAGTAATAAACCCCCTGCTCAATAAAAGAACAAACCTGCCAGCGTATTCTTAGATTTTTGTTTTTAGATTATTAGATTTTTTATTCCTTTTATTTATTTGATGCACTCTGTGTTACTTGACACGTGGTATTCTGCAGCCAGAATCCACACAGAATCTATTTTAGACTTTTTCCATTATTCATTGTTGTTCGTTGCGTCCATCTCGTCGTGAGTCATGAGTCGTGTGTTCGTTTTGTCCATGTCGTGTGTCCAATGATCGTTGCATTGTCCGGTTGCCATTTATCCGATAACGTTGGAGGAATGCCTCCGAGAAGAACAAGTTGTCAGTCGTCATCAGGCAGCCGTGACGGTGAGGCGTGCACCCAATACGCCACGCACAGGCTGCGCATCGCAACTGACGAGGGGGTGGAGGGCTGGAATCAGACCCATGACCATTCGCTTGAAAGGCGAACGTGTAGCCAACTACGCTACGGGACCCCCTATTATGAGATTTTGAGATTTTCAAATTTTTAGATTTCTAGTTTTTTAGATTTTTAGATTTTTAGATCTTTAGATTTTTAGATTTTTAGATTTTTAGATTTTTTTTAGATAGATTTTAAGATTTTAGATTTTCTAGATTTCTAGATTTCTCAGATTTTGATTTTGATTTATGATTTTATGATTTTAAGATTTTTATGATTTTATGATTTTATGGATTTTTTGATTTTAGATTGATTTTTATGATTTATGATTTTATGATTTTATGATTTTATGATTTGTATGATTTTTGATTTATGATTCGATTTTTATGATTTTTATGATTTTATGATTTTATGATTTTATGATTTTATGATTTTATGATTTTATGATTTTATGATTTTATGATTATTTAGTTTTATGATTTTATGATTTTATGATTTATGATTTTTGATTTTATGATTTTATGATTTATGATTTTATGATTTATGATTTTATGATTTTAATGATTTTATGATTTTATGATTTTATGATTTTATGATTTTTATGATTTTATGATTTTAGTGATTTTATGATTTTTTTATGATTTTATGATTTTATGATTTTATGATTTTATGATTTTATGATTTATGATTTTATGATTTTATGATTTTTATGGATTTTATGATTTTATGATTTTATGATTTTATGATTTTATGATTTTATGATTTTATGATTTTATGATTTTATGATTTTTATGATTTTATGATTTTGATTTTATGATTTTATGATTTTATGATTTTTATGATTTAATGATTTTTATGATTTTGATTTTTATGATTTTTGATTTAGATTTTAGCTTTAAAAATTTTATATTTTGAGATTTTTTGATTTTAGATCTTTCGATTTTTAAATTTTTAGATTTTCAGATTTTTAGATGTTTAGATTTCAAGATTTTTAAATTTCAAGATTTCGAGATTTTAAGATTTTTAAATTTCAAGATTTTTAGATTTTGAGACTTTTAAATTTTCTGACTTTTAGATCTTTCGATTTTTAAATTGTTGGATTTTTGGATTTTTAGAATTTTAAATTTGTAGATTTTTAGATTTTTAAATTTTTAGATTTCTAGATTTTTAAATTTTTAGATTTCTACATTTTAAGATTTTTAGACTCTTAGATTAGATTAGACTTTTGATTTTTAGAATTTTAGATTTTAGATTTTAAGATTTTAGTTTTTAGATTTTTAGATTTTTAGATTTTTAGATTTTTAAAATTTTTAGATTTTTAGATTTTTAAATCTTCAGATGCAGATTTTTAGACTTTTAGTCTTTAAAATTTTTAGATTTTTGGATTTTTAAATTTTTGGATTTTTAGATTTTTAGATTTTCAAATTTTTAGATTTTTAGATTTCTAAATTTTTAGATTTTTTCAAAATTTTTAGATCATTAGATTGTTGGGTTTTTAGATTTTTATATTTTTAGATTTTTAAACTTCTAAATTTTTAAATTTTTAAATTTTTAGATTTTTTGATTTTTTGATTTTTTGATTTTTTGATATTTAGATTTTCAGATTTCAATTTAAAGATTTTTGATTTTAGATTTTTAGATTTTTAGATTTTAGATTTTTAGATTTAGATTTTTAGATTTTTAATTTTAGATTTGCAGATTTTTAGATTTTTAGGTTTTAGATTTTTAGATTTTTATATTTTAACATTTTTAGATTTTTGGATTCTTAGATTTTTGGATTTTTAGATTTGTAGTTTTTTGATTTTTATATTTTTATATTTAAAATTTTTGGATCTTGATTTTAAGATTTTTAGATGTTTAGATTTCTAGATTTTTAGATTTTGAGATTTTTAGATTTTCAAATTCTTAGATTTTTAGATTTTAGGATTTTTAGATTTTAAGAATTTTAATTTTTAGATTTTTTGATATTTAGATTTTTAATTTTTTGGATTAAGGATATTTTTTTCAAATGCTATCGAGTCAGAGCAACCACCAAAACTTAAATTGGGAAAACAAAAAAAACAGTTTGTGCCAACTAGCTAATTTTGGGCGAGACGAAGTTCACCGGGTTAGCTATTAGTTCTATAAATAAAAATATTCAGCAAATATCGTTTCAGCATCCTCAACATGTTGAAGTGACACAAATACCGCTCAAATATCAAAATCTTGATTTACAGCTACTTCGGATGAAAAACAATGCCAGCAAAAAGAAAATCTCATTCGGTTACATCGTATAACAATTCTGACCATGTCGCCATCCTCAGAATAAATCCATTTCCACCTGTACGAGCTCTGTTTCACCAATTAATTAGTCTCCCGGGATTCGCCTCTAACCTTTCTGAAATCATCAATTTCCGTTTTATTGATCTCCTTTTAATCCTCCTCATCATCAGGATACAGGAGGATGTTGGTCGAGTTGAAACAATATTTCTGACAACCGTTGCGTAATTACGAATGGCATTTGAAGGGCGTTCACCCTCCGCCCGCATCCCGGTAGGATGGGGACATAAACCACATCGATTACGTTTCAATGCTCGTGGATCGATTGGTGCCGAGCCGACCTGAATCGACCACGTTCCTCCACCACCGAAGCAAAATATCGAAAATATCTTATCTCGCAATGGTTACCCACGGATCCGAAATCAAATTAAACCGAGAAAATCGATTAAAGTTGGCGCAATCCGAGTCTCCTCGGCTTTTTCACTTCCCCAGTTTTCGGCAACAACACTAACGACTACTGGAAGCGGTGGTCATGGGCGGTACAAGGTAGGGTGAGGTCATAATAAAAGCAATTTATGTTTCAAGATTCGTCTAGACATAAATCAAATATTAAAGGTGAAGTATAATTTCGGTTTATTAGTAAATTCAATTCGAATTTGGAATACCTAACGCCTGTGTACGAATCACATCGAGCGAAATGTTCTCCTTCTATAAGGCGAGACGCAGCGAAAGGTATCGGACATGAATTGAGCGCAAGCGGAACAGGAAACGTAAAGAGATTTGTTGCTGAACCAACAGCGGGCAAGCAAGGCAGCAATGGCAGATGACAGGTATAAAGGATACTTCGGAGAGGAGGGCAAGGTTATTGCAAGTGGAGAGAGAAACGATTAAATTGTTAAATAAGGCGAAAATGAAATCCGTTGAGAATTCGTTTCGTTTATCTTTTCCTTCAGTGATTCATGTTACCGATCAGCTAACAGTTGCCCATGCTAAAATACAAAAAGTCAACAGGCGAACGAGGGTGCTGATTTTTCAATAAACGGTTTCGACTTGCTCAGCAGATAAGTTGAACTATGTGTTGCTTTCAGGAGATGAAATTGTTATGAAAAAATGTTGCTTATTGAAAATAGGAATTGCATAATTGTTGTTAAGTTCAATGCAACACAAATGATTGATCACTCATTAGAAGAATTCGTGGACTGCGATGTCATCAATAATAGTCGAAATTTATTCCCAAACGTCGCAAACTAGAAAAATCAGGTTAATTCCATTACATCCTTTTCAATCACGAACCGTGAAACGTGAAGCCACATTCAATTACCACCGTGAGCAAACATGAGCATAATCGAACAAACTTCCGACACCTGCTTACAATGCAGCCGGTGCGAGTAACTCTATCCTCGGATAGATCGAACCCATTCCGGATGGGTGCCAAAGTTCCAAAAGTTCACCAGTTCCGTGTCAGCTGCGCCAGAGCGCTGTGGGTGATCCGATCTAATTTGTCTCATCTATCACCGATGGCGACCCCACAGCCCCACAAATCTTAAGTCTGCCGTGCACGTGTTTGTAGGCACTGCACCGTCGTCATATCGACAGCATGGCCGATTCAGAGATCCACAACTCAGGTGTTCATCTTATCGCTGTCGACACGGTTGGCGACGCGGTAGCACAAGCTAGTGTCTCCTCTTCACACGGGAACCTCCAGCTCGACATACGTACCACATTCCGTGCAAAAACCAATGACTGAGGAGCGATGGCGCTCTGCTGCCTTTGCCGGTTCATCAACGGAATACACCCTTTCGTCGCCGACGACGACGACGACGTCAACCACAGCAGCTTTTCCAATGGATCGCTTATGAGAGAAGATTCCGTTGGAAATATGGTTTAGGGAACAGGCCCCATAATACGCCCTAGAGTAAATGCGTTTTCGGTGTAAAATGGTTGATATATTTGGCAGGAGCAAAACTAGATCCTCAACAAGTATCTGTTCGGATCAACTCTCCATATGACGACCATGTTCAAAGAAAACCATGATGTACGAAATAGTGCTTGAAAGTATTTCAACTATTAATTTCTCAAAATAAAAATAGATAATCTTCAAATCTATTGATAAAATTTAATATCGATACAAATTGAAAATATTGATTTGAATTAAAGTTCCAATAAAAAACATATAAATGTCATCCAAAATTGTATACAAGTCATGTTGACGCGTACATGTTCGGTAGTATCAGGGTTACTGCTCGGTGATTTACAATCGTGAATATTATCAGGTGAATAAATTGACAGGATAGAGCATAAAATTTTCCAATTTCGAAGTTGACGTGTTATCAATATCGAAGCAGATTCTTTAATCTTCCAATGTCACGTCACTGATTTCGCTCCAGCTAATGTCCTTGGCCGTGTTCATCCGTTAGTTGATGAAGGATGCGATAGCCAACATGTCATGATAGCATTGATGTCATCACCACTGCAAGCCGAGTATACATGCACTTGCATATGAGTTCAGTGGAATCTTCTTATTGGCATTTGTTGATGTTAAAGGTTGTATCTTGGATATTAACAGAATCATCTGAGAATTACAGGGGGCTTTAAGACCACTTTTTTACCCCTATGAATATCTTAAACGATTGTATGGATCATATACTGTGAGAAATAAATAAATTGAATGGAACGTTCAAACATCATCTCTCTCTAAGTTGTTACAGTCTGAATCATATTTTTATCATGTTGTTTCTAACTTCGAAAATTGATATGTTCGTTATGAATGTAACACTGTAAGGTTATATTACGCTCTTATTCTGCATCAGCCACACATATAATTTTGCTACAAGAATTGCGTACGCATTTCAATTTTAAATCATAATTACATCGGAAGGTAGACATAAGCCAAAACACTATACCTGATTTTCAGATTACGCACAAAATGTTTTTGATGAGGCATATCACTCATGCATTGATCATTACTGTGCCGCCAATGAGAAATCTCAATGGAATTGGCCATGGTTGCAGTCATTTTGGGATGTGAGAAAGGAGGTTGAATAAAGCTAATGCCGATTCTCAATCTGTCATTGGAGGACTAATTAATAGAAGTAACAGACTACAGACAAATAATAGCTGATTTTCATGACTTGAATATAGCGCTCTGATCATATCTGGGCGTAATTAAATAATGAATAATATCTCTCTGTAATATTTGACGTCATTAAAACAATTGTTTAACTTGGCGAAGACTAGATAGGATCTTAGGTTACCGAAGATTTCTAAGCAAATTGATTTATTTAGCAGCAAATCTTTCAACTCTTTAAGATTTATGGTTATTATCAGTGGCATTGTATCAGAGTATTTTTTTAAAAGTGTGTCTGGTGACCTCTGGCCTAATAGTAACTACACTTTAAAGGATGATCATGGTTAACACAATTTTTCATGCGGTGTTGTCATAGAGAAACATTTCAATGATTGTAATAGCTGAGTACAACGTATCGTAAGCCTGTAATAGCATACATTTGAAGGCATTTCTTTCTACTCTCTGGTAAAGTATTCAAACGATGTTATGCTATTTCAAAACTTGAATTTCAATTATCTGAAAAATCCAGAATCCTTGAAATCAAAAAGCCGTGAACCCTGGAAGTTAAGGAGAGAATAAAATGTAAAAGACAGAACACGTCTTGACCCAAAATCGTAACAGACTGGAGCATATGGACATCGTATGACAGACACTTTAGCATAGACAACGGACTAGAATTTTTCCTTAGTTACGCCAATGGTTAACGTATTGTCAATGTGATAGGAATGCATTTATTATTAAAAGGAAATGAGCTTTCCGTTCATTTCAAATTATATCAGAATGCTATATGGTAATTGAAGGTATAGTAGAAGATGGACTCCATTTCCATTTCTAGCGATTTTTTTATTCTTTATTTCTTTATTTCTTTATTTCTTTATTTCTTTATTTCTTTATTTCTTTATTTCTTTATTTCTTTTCTTTATTTTTTTTTATTTCTTTATTTTTATTTCTTTTTATTTCTTTATTTCTTTGTTTTTATTTCTTTATTTCTTTATTTCTTTATTTATTTATTTTTTATTTCTTTATTTTTTTTTATTTTTTTTATTTCTTTATTTCTTTTCTTCTTTAATTCTTTATTTCCATATTTCTTCATTTCTTTGTTTGGAGCAGGGAAAAGCCCGCCTGAGTCGAGCCCAATCTCTTCCTCAAACGGGCGCAAAACCTTCCTCTTCTCAACAGAAACAATTTCCGACAGATACAATATTTCTTAAGTCTATTACAGTTTTACAATTTGAGAATACTTTATTAAATATGCTTCAACATTTTAGATAGAAAAAAGATGCTGGCAGCAAAACTCACAACATCATCAGAAATATAAGCCAGGAGTTACGTGGTATTTTTATCAGGTCCGAACCAGACCAGATTTGCGCGACGTTTGTATATATTTGATTTTAATTAGAAACTCTCATCACCTCATTACCATAAAGTCAACTGATTTGCCTTATCAGTGACTGACAATAGGCCACGGAAGGCCGCCTTCTTGACAGAAGGTTTCTTCTAAAGTTAAAAAAAAAGAAAGACCAAGCCATTTACAAGTTGGTCGTTGAAAGATCCTTTGGATAGACAAATTTTGTGCAAAAGAAAAGCATACGTCAGCAAATTATTTACGCCGTCATCTAGTGCATCGCCGACGAGGTTTCAGCCTCAGTATATGCCATCCGGCATAAAGCCGGTCTTACCTTCGGCGTAAGCCTGAGAGCGCAGCAGATTCATGGTGAAGCGCATTCATTCCAGGTGAAGCGCATCGGAAAAGGTAAAGTGAAGTGCCCGTCTGCAAAAACGTTTCCGTTAACATGGCTCACTTCCGCGAAAATCCGAACTTGTATAAAGATTTAAAGTTCCTCAACACCATATCCAACATCACCAGATTAGCTTGGCTTAGCTTAGATCCGCTAAGCAAGTTATCAGAAATGAGCAATCATCTTAATGGGGCCCATATACAGATGTGCTCGACTTGTGCTGGTTAGCGGCAAACTCAGTATACTTTGGCATATAAACAATAAGACGGATCAAAAAAAATGGCTTGATCACAAAAACACATGAATGTTCTAAAAATGCTGCCATAAATCCATAAATAGTTTAGGAGATTCTATGGACTGTATCGAAAATAAGTTATCGCACCTCATGCTACTACTCTGAAGCTCACGAAGGTATTGGTTTGTTTTACCACCTGCAATCGATAT